>NC_051435.1:20376692-20411989 GCF_001649575.2 Kryptolebias marmoratus | reverse complement strand
ACATTTGAAATATATGAGTTTGTATGTAATGTATGAATATAATATACAAGTTTCACTTTTTAAATGGAATTACTGAAATCAATCTACTTTTTCATGATATTCTAATTTTATGACCAGCACCTGTAGTACATGTGTTCAGAGGGTTGAAAAAGTGTTTCTCCAAAGCAAAATGGGTGATATTCAACAAGACAAGGTGTAAAACGTCACAACATAGTGCAAGAATATAGAAAAGTAGATACGGTGTCTATAGCTGGTATAAAGGCAAGAATGCATAAACTCATAAGTACAAGTTTGAAAAATTAAAAAATCAAAACATTTCAATAAAACTAACAGATTATATTGAAATAGTCAGGTGAATCTCTTACTTGGTGAATGATACAGATATCTGATAAATCCAGGGATGTTTCAGGAAGAGCAAATTTTCCTTTTGACATGAAAAACTATGTTACAAATTGGAAATAATATAGGACTAAATACCAGATTTCTGAAACGATCTTGAGTGTAAGTGTTTGAGCTGATTTGGTATTGTTGAGAATGTTCTGTAGTATATTCTCCTGATACTTGTTGTTTTACTGCCCCCTGTGTCACAACAGTAAGACAAAGTGCAGCTCAGGGATGGTGACCATGCTGAAATGTATCGGTAAGAAAACTCGGCCCAGCTGAGCCGTCTTTTATCCGTTTTCTGCGTGAGGCCACAGAAGTGTTTGTGCTGCAGCGTGTGCAGAGGTGGATGAGGGCGTGGCGCGTGTCCTTCTGCATACCGAGCCTGCATGTGGAAATTTAGAAACTTGAACAAACCGATTTTTCATGTAACTACATACAGTGGTTTACATGGAGTGTTGTGTGTGTTTGCACATGTGTTATAATTGTTCAAAATTACAAAGCTTTATGATTTGATATGTTTGGGCACACAATATTTCTGGGTCACTGAAGCGTCCAGCATTACATACAACATTTACAGCAACACAACTTGAGAATTTTAACAATAAGCAGAAGGAAAACTAAGTAAAAACATGAACAGTGTAGTCAGAAATTTCAAACTACGTGTTTGGATTGGCCAAAGGGAGTTTGTGTACAATAAAAAAAAAGATTTGTGATAATTAATGTTTAATGATGCATCACAAATTTGGGTCAATAGAAGTGATTGACTGTGTGTTTTTTCGAAGACAAAAATAAGTTGAAACAAGAATTGCCAAGAATGTAGTTTTGTGGCTGGCATACACTATTGCCTTTCTATAAAACAGCTGCTACTGGTGTTTAAATGTTAAAACTAGGAATAATAGAATTTCATAACATATTTTAATTAAGCGAGCCAATACATAAGCATCAGTGCATCCTTGTCACAATGTTTTGGTTCCCTACTCCACCCAGAGACAAATTTATTAAAAATCTGACAAATCTTCCCCAAAAACAACAATGAAAGTTAGTAGAATCGAGTGAGAAAACTCAGCTCTCGCTCCACAGCTCACATGCTTCACATAGAAACATCATTCCAAGTTTAAAAAGGTCCCCAAAAGTTGGATTATAAGTGTCTGAGCTGGCGTTTTAATATCTTTAGTGATTTTTACACAATCCGTAGTTAAGTTTGATCAGGTTTACATATTTTATCACAGAACGTTCAACTTGGAATGTCACCCTCTAACTTTTAATCAAAGTTTTTTCAAACTTCTTCCAAAGAAGAAGATTTTCACAATCTTTACACCCATTATCCATCCAAATGTCGATTTTTTTTTTTGTCTTTTTTCATGTCTTCCATTGCTACAGGACTTTTGGTTTTCTTTCAAATCCCCCAAACTATCATTGACTTCCATTGTATCTGAGATGAGAATTTTCTATTTTTTCATGGACGAACTGACAGAAAGAAACAGGTTTTATTCTGTTACCTGTTTAGGTTTAGATAGTCAGCTTAAGTGTATATATATATATATATATATATATATATAAGCTAACTAAAGATGTTTAAAGATTGCCAGTTAAAAATACACAAATCATTCTAATATGATCAAAATAAATGAGTCTAAATGTTGTTGTTGTTTAGCCTTTTAAATAAGCAAAACATAAAATATAAAAATAATCAGCTGTAGATGTACAGCAAATAGTTGCTTCCTGAGAGTTTCACTGATATCTGTGCAATGTTGTATGAGATATTTTGCTAACAGACAAACACAATTTACTTCAACAGTTAGTGTTGAGGTTTTAAGCAAAGATGGAGTGCATTCAAAGTATGTTGGGGACATTACTCAGCTACTACCCCTCCAAAGTTGATCTCAGTATTTGCAGAGCTGGCTGAGTTGTAGCAATTTTTGTGTTTTTTGAGGTCAGTTAGCTATGGCGGCCATCTTGAATTGGTTGACTCTAAAGGTTAACCAGTTATGGATGTCAACCAAGTCATTACACACACAGACACACAAACAGGGCCAAACCATTGTCCCTTCGCCCTCGCCTTCAGTGGCGGGCGATGATAACAGGTATGTGAATATAGGAAGCCAGAGTGAGATTTCTAACATGTCTGTCCTCAGAGTGTGGGTCCAGGCCTGTGTACAACACTCGTATCGTTGGAGGGAATCTGTCCAAACCGGGTCAGTTTCCCTGGCAGGTCAGCCTCCTCTTCAACAACGAACACCTGTGTGGAGGCTCCATCATAACATCTATCTGGATCCTCACTGCAGCACACTGTGTGTACGGGTGAGTCACACAGGACCCAGAACAGATATCTGCTCAGTATGAGCCCTGAAACGTGACGTTTCAACAACAGAGATCTAGGAGTCAGTCTCATATTGTCAATGTCAAACGTTATTTATTTCTTCACAGAATGTCCTGAATGACTGCATGCTTCAAAATGTTCATGTTTAGGATGTACACTTTGTACGCATTCTTTTACATTGAGGAAATGTTTCAAGTTTTTGCAAATACCTCTCATGCTGTCAGGACACCTTCATCTGTGAGATATGTCCTATTTAAATCCCAAGATTTTCCCGTTTTAATTTAGTCCCACTTTAATAATGTAATACAAGTCATTTTAACCAGTTAAGTCCAGTGATAATTTCTGTTCATCCATTCACCCATAAATTTATCCAACTGTTCATTAATATGTCCATCCATCCATCCATGGATCCATCCATCCATCCATATGTTCATCCATCCATCTATCAATCTGTTCATCCATTCATCCATCCATCTGTTCATTTATTCGTCCATTTTCCATGCCTTTTTAATCATGTACAGGGTTTTAAGGAAATTGTTTTAGCTCAAGCAGTTATAGAGTTAATTTTACTAAACATCATGAAACTATTGAAAATCTTATATTGCCGACTGAGCAAACAGAATTTGACCGTATTGGATAATATTCACTATGCTTTTGTTTTGCTCCACGTGTCCAGATTTGAAAATTCCTCCCAGTGGTCCATCCATGTTGGGATGACGGAGCAGCTGATCCACGGAGCCCTGTCTTTGAATGTGAAGTCCATCATATCCCATGCTCAGTACCGACCCAAAGGACTGGACCATGACATTGCATTAATGAAACTGGACAAGCCGCTTGTTTTTACTGGTATTGGTCCTTTTTGTCAAGTGAAACGTTATTTCTCAATCAAACTCTCAATTCACAAAGAAAAAACTGTCATGGCTGAAACATCTGCAGTTCATTTACAAATACTTTAGATCGGAGGTGGGTAACCCTGGTCCTCGTGGGCCACTATCCTGCATGTGTTACTTGTTTCCCTGCTCCTACACACCTGATTCAGTGGTTAAATCACCTCTTCATGTTCTGCAGAAGCCTGTTAATCACCCATTGAGTCAAATCAGGTGTGTTGGAGCAAACAATCTTATCAATCCAAAGAGTGTTCTGAGCATCTGAAATAAGGATTTAGTTGGGTTTTTTACTACGTCTCTTGTGATCGAGTGTTTGCAGGCCTCTAGTTTTGCACATTATCGTATTATTGTGAGATCCACTGGGAGATGTAGTTTAATGTTTCCTCTGTAGGCTTTGTGCAACCCATTTGTCTGCCCAACAATGGAGAGGAGTTTGCTGAGGGCACCATATGCTGGATCTCTGGCTGGGGAGCGACAGAGGAAGATGGTGAGTTTGCAAGTGGAAAGCCACTTTCAGTCTGATTTGCATTCATTCACCACATCTGCATTTATAGCTGCTCCGGAAAAAGGGTACCCCAATTAGTTTTGACATTTAATCTATTTAATCTATTAAAAACAGCTGGAAATGTGTAATGCGTAAATGCTTTTTTTTATCACAAAGTAGCTCATGTTTACCAAAACTAAGAGTCTAGAAAGTTTTTTGATAGAATGTCAGTGTTGGAAGTCATTCTGGTTAAATGATCTACACTTATACAGCGTCTTTTTAACCTCTCCAAGTTCTGCAAAGGCAACACTTTTGTTTTTGCTCCCATTTTTCATGAGCTGAACTCAAAGATCTATGACTTTTTCGATGCACACAATAGGCCTTTTCCTCTCAAATATTGTTCAGAAATTTGAGTGAATCTGTGTCAGTGAGCGCTTCTCCTTTGCCGAGGTAATCCACCTCACAGGTGTGGCGTATCAAGATGCTGATCAGACAGCGTGATTATTGCACAGGTGTGCCTCAGGCTGGCCACAATAAAAGGCCACTCTAAAAAATGTGCAGTTAACTTTTACTGCATTGGGGGGAGTGAGGCAAATGACCACCATTTGCTTATATATATATATATATATATATATATATATATATATATATATATATATATATCTCTTTGTTGTTACAATACTTCTTGGCAATAAGTCTTATACTGTTGGAAAGCCAGGAAACAGCTTATTTTGCTACTGACTTTTATTAGATGTTTTTATTTTTTTGGATTGCATGATTGAAGTCTTACAAAACAAAACATATTGGCAGTTTAGAAATTTAGTCATTTAACAAGCAGGTCTCAGAAGCATGTGGAAGAACCATACCCAGCCTGGCTCCTCCTCATGCTGGTCACCAGCTTGGTCACAGTCTGCTGTGAGAAGGCATCCTATTTTTCAGCCAGCATGTGTCGTAAGTCAGTTCAATGTGGTTGTTTTGGTCACTGAGGAACAAACTGCATGCCCAAGCTGATCCAAAAAGTTTTCAGTGGGAAGTCAGGACCACAGGCATGCCTCTCCACTTCCACATTCTGGAGGTAGTCTTTGATAAACTCTGCTCTTTGGGGGGTAAGGGTTATCATCTTGGAGGATAACGTTTGGTCCTAGACTGTTTTTTTCCAGTGAAGGAGATTCTGCCCCTGACCATCACACTGCCTCCTTCAAAAGCTGTTATTCTATCAGTGCAGCAATTAGCGTTGTGTTTTCCATGTCTGCTCCACACTTTCACCCTATGATCCGACTGCTGTCGGGAAAATATGGACTCATCACTGAAAATAACATTCCTCCACATGTAGAGGTTCCAATGCACATGCTGCTGTCATGAGTACAATCTGGCTTGTCTGTGAAGGGCAGTCATGGCAGACCTTCTGGCAGCCTATAGGCTATTCTGTTGGCCATATCGTCCTGCCAACTTTGACTGCAAATCTCTAAAAGACCGCCTTCTGTTTTTAAGTGAGGGAGAAAATGGTCTTCTTGTGGTGTGTTCGTAGGACGCCCACTTCACAACCTGTCTCTGACACCCCCCGTTACATGCAACTGATTCTTCAATCTGGAGACAGTACTAGGGCTCACGCTAAATAATGCCGCAACTTGGTTTTGCAGAACACCAGCTTGAAGCTGCCCTAAGGCATGGACCCTGTCCAGATCAGTCATACGTGGCGTGCATGGAGCAGAGCTCAGAGTAGAGCAGCTGCTCCTGCTTATCAAAAGGACAGAGCAGAGGTTGTTCGGGCATCTCATTAGTATGCCCCCTGGGTGCTTTGCTTTGAAGGTTTTCCAGGCATGTTCCACTGGAAGGGGACCCCCTAAAGGCCAGGCAAACCCAGAACTCTCTAGAAGGATTATATATTCCTGCCTGGAATACACTATGGAATCCCTCCTGGACCAGTTGCTCCCACAACTCAACCTCAGATAAGAGGAAAGAAATGGATAGCTGTTTGTTTGGGTGGATGGTTTTATGTAGTTTTGTATTTCTGGTCCTATCTGTTTGCATATTTGTTAAGAAGAACAAGAAAGCTTTGTTCATCTGCAACTTAGGGGCATTCATAACTTTGAAGCAAACATATTCGTACAGAATTTAGCCTTTTTGTTCTTTAAACAATTCTACATTTGTTACATTTTTGGCATCTTCGGGAATTATGTGCAACTGTAACTACAATATTACAAGACATTTTTGATTCGATAATTCTGTCTAATATTTGTGACAATTTCTGTTTGATATGATGTGATGTTGCTAGGAGAGACCAGTATTGTGCTACGGTCAGCAATGGTACCGCTCATTTCCACCAAGACCTGCAACCAACCAGAGGTTTACCACGGCTCCATCACCTCCTGGATGATCTGTGCCGGATACCTAGAGGGAGGAATTGATTCTTGTCAGGTAAAGCCAGTTTGGCTAAGCTTTAACTCCAATGATTCGGTGTAATTTTATAACATCTTTTTCAGCTTTGTGTGTGTGCGAGTGAAGGGTGCTGTCATTTAGCGGTTTACAGAAGCTGATGCAAGTGGCTGTTTGGGTCACTGCACAGAGTTGGCCTACCTTTTGCAGCATCCACTCTTATTGGAAAAGCTTCCACACAATTTTGTCGTGTGAATATGTGCCCATTCATTCAGTAGAGCATTTATGAGGTCAGCAGGCACTGGACCATAATGTCTATTCCTGTTTATTCCAAAGGTGCTTGATTGGGTCGGGGGTCAGGGTCCTGTGTGGGTCGGGGTCCTGTGTGGGTCGGTGATGTTCTTCCGCTCTTCCAACCATGTCTTTATAGTCCTCGCTTTGTCCGCTGGGGCTCAGTCATGTTGGAATAGAAAAAAAAAAAAAGCTTTCTCTAAAGTGTTACTACAAAGTTGGAAGTATAACATGTTATCGTTGGGACACTGATGAAAACCTCCCAACAATGTCATATAAACCTGGAGCTCCCAAACCATGATCAGAGCTGAAGAAGCCTTTTAGGTGAGAGGTGAAATGTCTTTAAGAAACAAGAAAAGAAGCCTAATAGCCTTTTGAAAAACTCTTAGAACTGACATGAATAATTCAACAACCTTTTGGCCAATGCTGATACCAATCTTTAGAAATCAGGGCAGCTGATGGCTGAATTTTATTTTTATTTTTGGGCCAATAATGTATTTTTAACTTAACAAACTATAACAACAGTTGCTTAGTTTAATATTTAACAACCCTTACAATAACTTGTGAACTAAATACAATATAAAAGAGCATTTCCATTAAAAAAAAATACATTATGGGCTACAGTAAGCTGGTTGTAGCAGCTTTTACTGCGCCTTCATCCTTCTGCTTGATACTCGGTTATGATTGATTGTCTATATTTTTAAAAGTACCAATATTGGCAGATTACAATTGGTCTATCTCCACTCTGTACATGTCTGAGTCTTTACACTCCTAGCTTGCAGCCTATTTCTGGACAATTTTTGTCTCTGACTTCCTGTATATCACTGAACTGTGTACCTCTGGACTCAGTATATCTCTAACTTCCTGTAAAACTGACTCATATATATATATATATAATCTGTATAATTCTGGGCTGTGTACACCTTTGATTTCGAGCATAACATTTGACTCTGTAATCCTCTTACTCTGAGTATAATTCTGGGCTTTTTACAGCTCTGGCCTCCAGTGCAACTATGGACTGTCACGTGTGAACGTTGACTGTGTAAGAGATAGACACAGGGGTGTTGTCTGCCTGGCTGAGGCCTTTGTGAGATGGTATAGATCCATTTATCTATCTGTAGCTCAACATCTAGAAGACCAGAAACTGAGCACTGAGATCTTCCAGCCAGACCCTCTCAGTGCAGCCGAGAGCTAAATTAAAGCACAGAGGGGATCAGGCTTTTAGCAGTGTTGGCCCCCAGACTCTGGAACAATGTGCTCCTTGATATTTGTACCAGTCTTTAAAATACCACCTAAAACTAGTTTGGTTTTGTTTAAATTGGCTTTTACGTTGACTTCTTTCAGATCTTTTGTTGTGGAGTTTTTTTCTTTTTGTTGAAGTTTGTTTATAACCATTTGTTCAGTTTTATGTGATTTTACTGTACTGCATTTTGGTCAACTATGTTGTTGTTAATCGTACTATAGAAAAAAAACAAAACAGACATTGACCCGACTGTACAAGACATACAACCACAGCTCTGATAATGCGATTACAAAATTAATCAACTATTGGCCCAAAGTGGCCTGGGAACGAGTACATACACCTTTGTACCCTGTGCTGGAACTGTATCTAATCTTTCAGTTTTCCTAATTTTATTTTTTTAATTCAACATCTCTTTTCACAAACACTTTCTCTGTATAAAGTGATCGTTTTCTCTGATTGTATCTATTTTTCTTTTCAACCATCAAACGCAGCTGTTTTTTTTCCTTAATCTGTTTATTTATTGGACTGTTTTGACTCATTTTGCTCAATCATTTTCCCATCACGTCATCTTTTTAGAAGTGTGACAGAGTAAAGACTTTGTTTTTGATCTGGGGACCGTCCTTCCGCAGGGGGACAGTGGCGGTCCTCTCGCCCTTGAACAGTCTTCTGTGTGGAAGCTGGTTGGAGCGACGAGCTGGGGGACCGGGTGCGCCATGAGGAACAAGCCAGGGGTCTACACTCGCATCACGCAGGCGCTCAGCTGGATCCACCTACAGATGGAGGCGAGTGCAGGGGGAAAAAAAAAAAAAAAAAGACCTACGTTTGGAGAATTTAACCGAGAAGCAGAAACTTTGTTAACAATCTGGGGAAATTTGACTGAACAAGATTTTTTTTTTTTTTGTACTTAACTGAGATGAAAAATCATATTTTAAAATAAAATTTAAGATTTAAATGACAATTTAATTCAGTTAGAGTTTGTTTAAAACTTAATGATATATTTAACTAGTCTTCATGTGGGAAAAGGCTGAGTCATGAATAAAAAGGGTCATGGAGGCACGTGTCCTCACGTGTCCAGAGCTCAGAGCTTCAGTGTTGGTGAACCTTGTGTTCCGACGTCCTGACACTGTCCATTTCTGTCTTTCAGAGAGAGGAGGCGCACAATTTACAGACTCAAAGCACAGATAACTGAACCCCCTGACAGCTCTCCTGGTTTGCTCGCTCCATTACGACCGCTCAGAGACCGACCGCCTCCCGCCGGAGTCTTTGCACCGAGAAATGAGGAGGCTGCGCGAGGAGAGAGAGTTAGGCATCGTTTATTCCAAAATATAAAGCTCTAAGGCAAAAACAGACGAGAGAACAGTGAACAACGCTTCATAAAAAGCAAGACAAACCCAAGTGAAGAACAAAGCTCTGCGAGGCCACATCAAAAAAAGTCTCAGGAGGGATACAAACCAGATCACTGCAACTGTTGTCCAATATGACAAAGGTTTCAACAACAGGCACCCTGATTTGTGCAGTAAAAATGTCTTGATGAAGAGATTTCATATCTTTCACTACATATAGTGGCAGGTGGAGCTTAGTCCCAGTTCTTCATGCAGGTTCATGAACGCTGAACCAACCTGTCCACAAGTCCTTTTTCCACACAGTAAGAGAATTATGTACAGATTAATAAAAACTGGATGTGTGCAAAATGTCCATTGCTTCCTGTTGGTGATATAATTCACTCTGGAGCCTGTGATTGTGTGGTTAGCATAGTGTTCTGGATTGTGCATCGAGATGAAATGATTCAAAGACGTGATGTATGCTGTACACGACTGGATCGGATTATTTCTTCAGGTTACGGCGACGTTTCGGTACACAAAGTGAAATTATTAACAATCTTTACAACAGCATTCTGCAGTTTAGTGTCTTCTTGACCAATTTCATCAAGGGTCAGACGTTTGTGCTTCCTGCCAAGAAGTCTTTATAAAAGAACACAAGTTTTGGCCGCGTTAGTACTAGGAGTTTAAAACCAATTTTTTTTTTTTTAAAATAGCAATTTCCATCAGCGTTCAATTTCTTTATCTTTTTCTTTTTTTAAAAAAAACTTCAAATAACCCTGAAAAACAGGGTTGCTTATTTTAATTAGGAATCTGTACATAAATATTCCTTACAAAAACAGAGCACAAAAAAAACCAACAAAGAAAAAAAAAAACCCACTCATTTCATGTTTGTATAGAAAAATAAGCATCTCTACATTTTTGTCTCCACCTGAGCTCTGCGGAGCCTCGGGAGGCCTCTGTCAGAGCCGTGGAGTCCACTGGAAGAGTGTGCACATCTACTCAAAACACAGGCATGCAAAAAGTGAAGACAAATCTGTTACATATACAGCTTTCAAATGTTGGCATCCAAAATAAAATCTGACTTCAACGGGGGGACGGGGAACGAGGGCCAAACAAAGCAAAAACTATCAGTCAATATTTATTAACGGAACATACAAATTTGTTTCTGGTGTTCTTAACACATCTTTTTCTCTTTTTTTTCCTCTTCTATTTAATGTTTTTTGGGCTTAAATATACAAAAAAGTGCACTCACCTACATGAATAAACCCATTATAAAACAGTTTCGGAAGTGAAACTCCTGACACGCGCAGTGCAGACTGCAGGTTGGAAGAGTGCAGGACCGCCGGGGGGGGGGTCCTGAACGTTTGTGCTCAACGGAAACCAAATGTGTCTGCATTGAGTGGATCCATTTCAACACGTCATGCATGTGTGAAGGCAGGATGTCCTACTGCAACGAGTCGCTGTTGTCCAGGCCCAGCCTGGCCATGTCTGCGTCGTCATCTTCATCTCCGCTGTCTCCTGACTCGTCCTCGCTGTGGCCTCCCAGCATCACCTGCTGCACCGCCAGCGTGGCTCCGTCCGAGGTCAGGCTCTGCAGGCTCTCCATGTTCATCGTCACCATCGTACCTGAGAGTGAAGCACGCACAGAGGCGGACGAGTTTAGGGGCTAGAGGAGAAACGTGGACCGGGCAGCACTCGAATAAAACAAATATTTCAAAACTCATGAAAACATCCGACAAATGTTAACGATGGATTTGCTCCAAACAGCCTAAAAAAAACGCTTTGTGACTGCTGCTCCTGTTGCCCCCGGTGGAATATAATGTCGACTCATCAGACTCGCGTCTGTGCATTAACATGAAGAGAACAGCCAATCACAAACCACCGTCTCAGTTTGGGAAAATAAGAGGCAGCTTGACGACGATATTCTGAAACTGAACCTAACCAACACAAGCATCATAGATAGTCTTAAAGAAATAGTTTTAATTAATTCTTAAACTGATACATTCAGCAGCACAAATACATCTGCATAATAAGACAAATGCTTGGTTGAGAAAACAGCAACAGTCTAAACAAACTGTCATACATAAGTATGTATGTTGATTATGAGAAAGAGCTGGGTCCTCGTTTAGGTAGCTATTAGCCAAGCCTGGATGTAGATTTTTGCCTCTTTCTTCACACCCTGTGTTCTCTGACTGATAAGGTGTTACTGATAACAATTAGACAGAACATCACTTCAAAAACGACCAAACTATCTCTTTAAGAGCGCTGTGCTTAAACGACCCGAAGCAAATATAAATGAGAAGAATAGGAACTGAAGTCCCGTCCACATCATCATCAGTTATTTTTTTTGTCTGTTTTACTGTTTTATTTACTGTCACAGAAGCAGCTTTGGTCCTAAATTAGTCCCAGACCTCCTTTTCCCACTTCAGCTGCACAAACAGAAATCCAGGTTTTCTTCTTAGCACTGATGTGAAGCAGCATTAATGGAGCGCTTTTAACGTTATCAGGGATTCAGTTCATTTACACACAATCCTACTGATTTTCCGCACAGAGCACTGCTGCGTACCATCTGGCATGGTGACCTGCTGCTGCGTGCCTCCCCCCGTTGCGATGGAGTCCGGCCAAAAGCGCTGCAGCGGTCGGTTTTGTGGCGTTTTCTTCTTGGTTTTGGGAGTCTCGGAAGAGCTGGCGTCCAACATCGGCTGCAGGATCCGTCTCCGTGCATTTATAAACCTAGAAAAAAAAAAAAAAAAACAGATTTTTCCTTTTTTAATTTTTTTTTATTATTTATTCTTTCTCCCTCTGACAGGAATTTACAATAAAACCTTTTTTTATATTTAATGCAGTCATCCTCTTTCAGAAACAACACAGGCTCTGAGAGTTCCCCTCACACACCTTTATGTGAAAATCTTTCTTATTAACCATTGATGGACAGTGTCTTCTCAGGCTGGTCTGAGAGGGGGATGTCCACCACTGTCCACTGCTGCTGTACAAGATGCCTTTTATGATCTAATTACAAGTAATCCAGTGTTTATACCCCACCCCCACCTTTCACATCCGGGACTCCACAGGCCATGTGACGGCCTCTTGAAATAATATTGTTTCTTATTATTATTACAATTGTGCTGAATCAATTGCTTTTATGGTGGCTTTACCATATTTAAAAAAAAACTCCTGTAATTTTGAGAACATCTTAAAAGTAGATAAAAAATCTGGATTTTTTTTAAGTGCCTCAAAAATAGGTGTGGCAAAACGACTCGAGCACCGCCTATTTTCAGTTATCATAAGCTTTCCTGGGACCGTCCAGGAACATAAATCCTCAGATTCCTGACTAAATGGAGCTGGATTAAAAGAAGAGATCATGAAAGAGAAACCAACCAGTTGTTGACTTGCAGGAGGGTCAGGTTTGTCTGCGTTGCAATCTGTTTCTTCTCATCCTCTGTTGGATAAGGATGCTGTGCAAAAGAAGAGGAGAACATGTACGGTTAATTTTTAAAGGCCCCTGGTGTTACACACACACACACACACACACTCACCCCAATATGCTGGAAGAGCCAGGAGCGCATGACGTTGGTGGCGTGCTTGGGTAGAACGCCACGTTTATTTTTAGTCGAGTTGTCATCGTGATTGAAAAGGTTCAGGTCCTGGTGAAACTGAAGCTGAAGCTAAGTGAGAGCACACACACACACACACACACACACACACACACAAAAGACATTTTTAAAATCTGATTTTATGGATCAGAACCATTAATGCTCTTAGAATAAGTGTAGAAAATAATACTTTATTTTAAAGACCAGAGCAGACACTAAGAGAGGTTTTCCAGCTCTTCTTGTTACCGCACCAAGAACCTGGTTCTATCTCAGCTGGTCCAGAGAGGAGAACTGGTTTCATCAGGCTCACACGGACCAGAAACCAGTGACAACGATACGAGCGTCACGTCAAAATAATCTGAGTTCTTCGCAGCGTTAACTCTCAGAGGAAGCCCGACTCTCACACAGTTTAATTAACTAACTCCACATTTAAACGTTGACGCAAAGCTAAATTAGCAGCAGGAGCTCATTGCTGCGGCTCTTTTAATTGGTTCTTTGGTTAATGTACTCTACGGAGCTGCCTTTAAAATCACTTATCCGTTAAGTTTATAATGACTCTACGAGACTCCATTTATAAACATTATCAGGTGTTTTAATCTCACCCGCTGGTGTTGATAAGTCCTGCTTGAACTGCTGTGTGTAGAGCTGGGGCTCACGCTGTGCAAGCTTTGGCTGCGGCACGCAAAATCTTTTGTTGCGACAGAACTGTGAGGGAAAAACCTTTAGTCTTGAGCGTAAAATCGATGTTCTGTGGTTGTTCTGTGTGAACGGGCTCACCGAGCCGGCTTTAAGTCTTGTTCGCAGCGGCGGTTATAAATACGATCCCGGATCAGAAATGCCGATCAGCAGAGCGTTTACAAACACAGATTACATTAGAGGAGGCTCAAACATTTACTGAAGAGACGTTTAATGGGACGTAATGACATGGCTCCAAACTGCTGACTGCTTTAATAATTAAAAGCAGTTAAGAAGCAGCTCTAACACTAACCCTAATGCAGCGCTGGGACCTGTTTGGTGGACTACCCCCCTCCCCCCCTTCCCACGTTAACAAGCATCGACTTGGACTACAGCTGTGGTACCTGATTGTTCTGGACGCGTATTGTCCCCGGTGACAGCGCCTGAGTCACCACCTGGCCCTGAGGAGTAACAACTGTGACTGGTTGGTAAACTGTGCCTCCTGAAACAAAAAACACACAGGTGGAAACGGTGTGACGTCACGTCTGCGCCAACGGGTCGGCACCTTGGGGAAGGTGGCGTCTGACGTACCTGTGACCACCTGGGTGGGGTTGACGGCTGTAACAGTAACGTTTCCTTGCTGCAGGGCTGACGCGGGCACCACGATCTGGCCCTGGGGGCTGATGGCGCCGGAGATGGAGCTGGGAGTCTGCAGATAACAGCACGCGCACACACAGAATCTTTTTTCACTTTGACGTTTTGGCTTTAATGAGGCTTACGGCGTACCGTGAGCGACGGTTCTGACTCCAGTCCACCTACATGGCGCACCTGAGTCTTGGTGGGCGAGAAGTTCTGCGGCTGGCCCTGTGCGGGGGAGTACGGGCTCCCTGGCTCTCCGCTCAGCAGCGTCTCGCTGTTCATCTTCGTCTTCAGGCAGGCAATGTAGCGGCTGCAGAAGTCTTTACACAGGTCGCTAACCTTCTCCAGCTCCAGCAGGTGGATCCGCAGCACCTGGATGGCTTTCACCATCTCCACATGAAAGAAACAAAAAAAAGGGGGTCAGTGACAGATGGGAGCCTGTTTCTATCAGCTGTCAGGTTTTTTTCATTTCCTGGCCTCTCCGATGATGAAACATTAACAAACCCAGTCTATCAGTCCTAATAATATTTGTTATCTACTCGGATTCTGCTTCATTCGTTAGTCCAGCTCTTCTGTGCTGTACTGCTGTTTCTCTGTTTCTGATTTTACATACATTTGTTTTCATTCCTCCGTCTCAAACACTCATTCTGGACCTTCAACAAGCAACTGTCGCACAAAAAGCAATCAGACACACAGCTACACTAAGACTGGGGATGCATGGATACTCCTTTTTTTATCAAACTGAGTACAAGTACTAACATTTGAGTACTTCCTGATACTAAGCATCGATACAAACGCCATTATAACTTCTTATAAGCTCAGATCTGTATCTTCCCAAGATCCTCTTCTGCTGAGTGACAGAGTGGAGCCGTTTCCTGCAGCTATTAGAAAACTCTTTAAAGTCATGTCTTCTTTGTTTAGATGTTTTATCAGATTGCTTATGCTGAAAGAGATAGGTTTCGTCCCTCCTTTTGGCAACTTTGTGGCAGTAATGCACGTTCTGCAAATTCTGCTCAGCAAACTAGTAAGAAGTGTGAATCAGGACAGCAAACTCAAATAAAATAAAAATAAATAACTTACTACCTCCCTCTCTACCACCTGTCTCCATGTCAAGCAGCTCTCTTCCAAATAAAAGCACTTCCTGTTATCCTTATGCAGAAAAAAATTAAACACTAAGAAGTGCTAGCCAATTTCTTTGCTAACATAAATGTATATTTGCATTTTAAATCAATCAAACACACTTAAACAAAAATGTAGAAATGGCAAAACATGATAAATTATCTCCAACAAGCCTTCAACGTGGTTTATTTCTTCGGTGTAGTTCTACGGGTTTTCTTTATTTGAGCGACAAATTGTTATACTTAATTCTTGGAGTTGTACCGTCTAATTTTGCTGTGATATCTGTAATATTGTAAGCACTTTATAAACGTATACGCGGGCGTATAAAGCTCGCAGTAAGAGCAGAGGTGCTGATATGAAGGGAACCAGGCTTCTTTTAACCGGATTCAGTCAAATGGTTAAATTGTTCAGTTTTGTAGTCCCTCATCAATTCCCCTCCCATCCAGGAGGGTTATAATATAGCATAAAGTGTCCATTTTATTAAAATAGAATCGAGTGGGAGGGCTACATGTGCAACACTTTTTATTATGAATTGAGGAACGGAGAGGAGAAGCTTCAGTGAGATGAGCTGTAAAATAAACAAATCCACCCTTGCCCTGTGCAGTCCGTCTTATCACAATGGAAACATGGTTTATGGAGCACAGAAACAAGTCTGAGTCACAACATCATCTAAACATTAGTTCTGCGTGCGTCTGTTTAAGGACCATAAAATAAAATAGTTTAGGAGGAACTATAGCATCCCACAGCATCTCACTGGGCTGTGACCGTGGGACACGACATTATTCTGGTCTCAAGCTTACAGTGAATGAATCTGTTCTGTTGCTGTAATGGCTTCCTGCCACCAGAGGGTGCTGCTGTGGCGTCGTGGGGCAGGGGAGACTGTGGGAAGAATGCATTGTTCTGCTGGAATCGAGTTCCTTAGTTTAAACCATTGTCTCTTATTTTATTACAACCTGCACAATATAATTGAAAATTATGGCCTATTTTTGTGAACACAGTAGGGCTGCAAGATATTGGAAGAACTTGTCATGGTTATAGCAAAATGATAATATCAACTGAAATAAATCCACATTTTTTTCCCCCACTTTTTCTTCTGTCATCACTATCATATAAACCAGGTGTGGCATCAAGGCAGTGAGAGTCTAATAAACTGACCAAATATATTATTAGCATTAAATATAAGGACCTGTGATTAATTGCAGTTCAAGCAGTCCTTTGTGATGTTGATAATATGCTCTCTTATATGAGCCATGAGGATACATTTTTGAGATATTGTGCACCTCTAATAAAAGGCTTGCAGAAGTTTATTTGTTGCCCATCTCCACCCACATTATACCCACCCTGCCCCCATGTTAACGATTTAACCTACTGCAATAGTTTTTTAATCATTTGTATTCATCAGCAGTGTAGTCTTTAGACCTGGACCTGTTTAAAGAGCTCCTATGCAGGTGTCAACATCCAGATGTAGCACGCAGGAATGGTGAAAGTTAAAACGAGAAGGGTTTGCGACAACTCAGCGCCGCCTATTTGGAGCGAAAATCTGTCGCCCCAGTTTTTTGAGCACATTCAAAAACCAAGCAACAAGACTGTGAGCCTCTGAGACTCATGCAGGGAAATTGGGAACCCCCTCGAACATTTCGAGACCTTCTGGAGACTCACTTGCAAGCGCTGTTTACAACTTTCCTCCAACAGTCACAGCCCAGCAACATACTGGCTTTAAGACATGGCCGTCTCCCCCGCTTCTTTTATTGCTTTTCTCACTTATATCGAAGCTAGTTGGAGGGAACAGCTCTAACAATTCGCACGACATGAAAATAAAACTGAAATGTTGCTATAAAAATTGCTGCAAATGTTTTGAGTGCAGCTCACCAAGTTGTCAAGTTCAGGGTCCTCGCTAAAGAAGGGTTTTCCTTCTTTATCCTGACAGCGGACAAAGTTTTCGATGTCCACATCGAAGCTGGCAGAGGTGATGCAATCAGAGCTGAGGGTGGACTGCTCGCACTTCTCAAACAGCAGGGCCAGCAGGGGGAACAGGGGGTGGCTGTGGAGGAGGCGCCGGCACACACACAACACGTGAAAACACTTAAAGTTTCGGTACCTTCATTTCAGAGTAAAAGAGACACACGAACCGATATATAGATGCTTTGTCCGCGTCCATGGGGGTCTGCAGTTCGGCGGGCACTGGACTGGGCACGTCCACCAGCGTCCCGTCAAGAAACTTCTGCTCAGGATCGTCGATCTTTACCACGCTTTGCATCTGCCGAGATGGAAAACATGTTACGTGAAAAAAGAAAGCGAGCGCAAAAGACAAACTGACAGACGAGGCTGAGAAAGAGAGGGGGGCAGAGGAGGAAAAACACACAATGAATATAAAGAGCAGCGAGAGAGCAGAGGCCAGTGATCAGACGCTGTGATTAGAAAGTTCCCCAGAAATACTACAGCTAGCTACTGTAGCCAGTTATACTTGTTTTCTGTAAATAACAGTGTAATGAGAAGTTGTTGGCTGTGTAAGGGTTTATTAAACAGTGTTTGCATGAACCTTGTTGAAATTTTAGAGACTGGAGTAGTTTTAAAAGGACAGGGGTCCATTTTGGCTGTATTTAGACCGCCTGTTAGCTCATCAATCCAGTCAGAACTAAGATGTTTCACCAAACTGAATTTATTCAAAAAGCTGTCTACACAGCAGGTTGAGATATTAATTATTTATAACTTTAATACAGAAACCCACGTCAAAAATAGTCGAACTATTCCTTTAACTCTGGTCAGAGAAATGGGGTAAAATCTGGTCCAAATGATTGTATATTCTGACTTCTAATTATATCATCTGGATGGGTTTATTCAGCTCTGATTAACTGTTTAGTACAATTTTTAGCAACTTTGTGTATTTTTTTTTTTTTGTAAAAATAAATACATGAAAAGAACCGACTTCATGAAAAAAATACTCAACTACACTCAAAATATCAAGCTTTAAAAGCCTGGACGAAACGTTTAAAACCCGGAGCAATAAAAACAACTTTTAATAATTTCACTTGAGACGTCGCCACTAAATGTGGCCACGTTACATGTGAAGCTCCGCTCAGAGAGCAACGTGCCTACAAAGAAACGACAGAGCCGACTCCAGGTGGGTACTCCAGAAGGCAGGTTATATGAAAACTGTCACCATGGTAACAGGCTACGGCGTGAAGTAAACCCGCTCGCTGGCAGCTTTACGGAAAGAAACCCTGAAGCGAGCCGTCCAGCACGCGTTGTTCGTTTTAAGTCAATCTGACTGACATGGCAGCAGAGTTACTGTAGCAGATTTCCTAGACTTGATGCGTGTGTGTGATTTTTTTTTTTATCACTTTCCACCAGATTCACTCAAAGACAAATGACTCCCATTGTTTTGGGCATCGTCGCTCCCTACAAGCACAGATGCAACAATTAACATCCTTCACCTGTGAAAATCCAACCAGCGGAACCGTGTCTAAGTGACACAAAACAAACCACGTGAAATCTGTTTTTTTTGTTCCGAATATCTCGTTTTACAGACACATCTTCCTAAAGTGAAGAAAGCTTTTCAAATCAACATTTTGACTTATGATTTAACAGATATAATTATTTTACTCTTCATTTAAATGTGAAATATATATATATATATTGGTGAAAACAATACTTAGCATACTTAGTATGAGAAACCTGCAGCTGCCATGGTGAATCAAGGTCTCGAAGCTACACCCATGATGGCTTTTTAACGTGTTCGTGCTTTCGCCTCAACTTTACGACACTTGGAGGTAACTGAACTCGTTGTAAGCAGCCATTCTGAAACCGAAAACTCAAGAGTTTCTCCACTTGGAGTTAGTTAACTCAGAGTTTAAGGATAAGCTCGAGAACATGTTGAACCTTCTTGCTGGAATACCCAACACGAAACAAAATCCATCTCCAACCATGAAACCCAGCCCAATAAATGACTTTGATGTAATGCAAACAAGCTAAAAATGTTTTAAACTACAACATTTCTGCAGAAATCCAACCTCAGAAAACACGTCTACATTTTGATGTATATATCATACTTGTGAAAATCCAACTATAAGCTGTTATATTTCAAGTCCCACACATTCAGGCTCTGCTGCCAATAATATATTTGGTCAGTCCAACAGACTCACTGACCCACTCCTGGTTTAGATCATAATGATGACAGCAGAAAAAGTGAGGAACGTGATATTTTCGCCATTGATATCGTCATCTCAATGAACAATAATATCACACATCACAGGTTTCTCTAATGTCTTGCAGCCCTAGCAATCACACACCCGTGTCTGTCACTCCCTGACTGCCAAGTTAATGAGCGGCAGACAGAAACGTAGCTCGAAAGGTAAACTTCAAACAGTCACCGTGTGCAAACGATAAGTCAGATCTGTAAAACTCCTGAACTGTGAGTGGCAGAAGACTCTGATAGGCACAAAAAAAATAAATAAAAAAATAAAATAAAATAAAATCATGAAAGTGAATTGCAATTATATAAAAACCACAAACGATATGAAAATACCAGTTCAGACATGTAAAGTCCGACTTTCTGGGATGTTTAAACTTTGCGTTATGTTTTAATTGTTAAGTATCCCTGAGCTACAAGCTCCAAAGAGGGCTGGCTTTTCTCATCTGTTTGGCCAACAAGACAAATTCTTTTTTTGAATGGCACAATTGTAAGTGCATCAATAGTCATAGACTGTTTTTGTTTTTAGCCCTTTCCATGAATCTACAAAAGCACAAACCCAAATTCTAAAACTAAATACAGCTTTATAAGACTTGGTGTGGTGTTAGGCCACAGACTTGAGGCTCTTTCACAAAACAGTTCTGCGAAAGGATTGCAAACATCAGTCCGTCTTTACGCCGCCTCTGGCCGTTCATAATCACCAACGGAGGCGGCCACGTCCTGCACGGAGGTGAGCTTTCAGAAATGAAGCGGAACCAAGAGAGGCGTGGAGCAGAACTCGGCTGCGTCGACGTGGAGCGTAACACATTAAATGCCCTCGTATAGTTTTCAAAATATGACGAATTAACTCATAAGGATTCTCTTTGTGGTCAACTAATTCTTTCAACTAAATACACCGGTCGTCTGTTGTTTAATCCCAAGGACCGGGTGGTCGTACAGACCAGACGTCATCACTTTATCCATTCAGAAATCACACCAAGGCGACCAGAAGGCGTCTAAAGTGTTTTGTGAAAGAGCCTATATAAGCACTCGCTCTGATGTCAGAACATTAACATTTTCTTGTGATCCGAGATTACATACTCAAAGTGCTCTCCTTTGTTTGGCTGCAGAATAAGTGGAATATCAAGACTGACGAACTCCGAGGTGACGCCTCTGAGATGGCTGTAATCAGTATTCTTGTTTTTGTTGTGTCTGAATCAGTGCGTTTGATCCACTTGGAGCAGGTTGTTCGGGCCCTCAGGTCTCCTTTACACCCACCTGCTGCTCTCCCTTTGGATATTTGTCTATGGAAACCGACTGGGCTGCCATCGCTCACTGCAGACACCGCAAACACTGGGGCATTATAGAGAGCAGGAACAGGTGGCCAACCTACACAATACACAAGTTAGACCGCCATCAGTGCAGGCACAGAACTTGGAGGTAATCCACCGTCCAGTTTTCACAATAAAACATTGTTAGCGTCTTTAATAACAGGCTGGCTGAACTTAAGAACAAAAAGGTTGTGCTGACAATAATAAATGTTACATTTTCTGAGAAGATGAATACTAAAACCCTCCACACATGGCGAAGATTTTTTTTTAAATTACCCTAACCATAAGAAAATAGGAGGAGTTAAAAGCCAAATTAAGACAATTAAAGACGTAACATCAGGTCTGATTGCGACCACGCTTTAAAAAAAAAAAAAGAAACAAAAAAAGGGGGATACAGAGGCGCCCCCCACCCCCACAAAAAATGCTACACGACAGAAGAGCTTACACTACTTCATTATAATAATTAGGTCCCCTCCTAAAAGCTAAATGATAGTAAAAGTGAGCTTGTTAGCGTTACGATGCAGCTTGTGTTAACACACCCACCATGATTAGCCTTTAGCCGGTGTTAGCTAGCTGCGGACACCATTGGTGGCGGTAATAGAAGAGAAAGGTTTTTTTTTTTTTTTTTTCAAATCCTTTGGGCCGCCGGCTATCTTCCAACTAGGACAGCCTGCTAACATTCGCTAATAATGTTGCTCAGTTGTTGAAGCATTGATGCTCTTTATATTCAGCTGCCATGTAATGTAATGAAAGCGACACATTAGCTTCGGATTCTGGGGTTTAGCCAGCAGAGCAAAGAGTCCGCTCGAGCTAACGCTAGCCGCAGCGAGCTAGCAGGGTGTTAATTGCGTTTTTCATGCTACCATGGTGCAACCAAGATGCAAAGCGCCATATTATGCAAGAGGAGGGGATCAGTCGACATTAAAAATAAAACCATGCTAACCTAGCCTAGCCGGGTACTGAAAAGGACCCCGCTGCGGATTGATACGAGGCGAGCAGTGAGTGATGTGACAGCTCCAGTCACGTTGGTGGATGAACAGTTTAATGAAGATGTTTAATTTGCTGTGTCTTAATGAGTGCGGGGAGGGGTCACGGACGTGCAGCAGTTAACACGGCACAAAGAACAATAACTCTACACGAAGCTAGCCCGGTTTCTCCTCAAATCTTTCCCCATCAATCAATCACGCAGGGACAGCTGCCTTCTCCTTCCCCTCCCCTCCGCGCTAACGTCCCTGCTGCTGCTGGGCCTAGTTTGGAGCTCTCGCCCTTTGCTTTCACAATCCTCCTCTGCCCCCCAAAAGCCGACATATTTTTTTATCCCCCCCCCCCTCCCCTTGTATATAGATCTTTTTTTTTTAATTCTTCCCGAAGCTCTGCCGCTTCAGCTTCCCTCCCCAAAAACACCCTCCGCTGCCTTGTCTAGGTCCGCGCTCCTCGCCCCGGGGCATTTTTGCGTGCGGCCCAGATTGTTTGATTGATAGGGAACGGAAAAAGAGGGATTTTGAGTGACAGCTTACCTGAGTGCCAATCTTCGTCACACTGACAAGCGGCTGCAGCAATCGGGACCCGCAGTTGTCGCGTTGCGTCATCACGCAGGGGCACGCAGCGGCGCTCGGCTCATGTTTATGTATGAAGTGGGCGGAGCTATGACGTCCCTCTGCACCCTGCTGGGATTTTTTCCCCTTTCTGTCCTCGTTTACACTTTTTTCAGGTTCTACAAACGGTCAAAGCTCATTGCACTGATAGAAACTCATATTCTGATTGTTTGTTAATAAAGAAACCGATATAGCCAGTCTAATAAAGCTATTTAAACAGAAGCAGACAGGCTGAGGAACTCAAACTAAAACAAACAAATTAATAAAACCAGCTCTTTGATTGTTTACCTGTCCATTTACACACTTCTACTTTTACATAAAACAAAACAGACTCTAGTTTTACCTTGTGTACTTTAATCATGTCACATTCTGACAACATTTCAACAGACGTGGTAGGTTCATGAGCACATGTATTTAAATCATCACTGTCATTTATAAACCACCATTTTTGAAGAATAATTTGCAGCTGGCTCTGCTCTTTTAGTGCCGAGGCGAGGGTCTGCCAGAGGAGGGCTGAGGGAGGCGATACTTGGCCATGTCTACATCCTGGTCTACGAACGTGTAGGTGTTGTAGCTGTGGTGCTGGTAGTTTTTATAAGTGCTGTTGTCAAACGGCTCCTCGGGCTCTGGAGGTGCTGCTGCTGCAGGTGGAGGTGGAGGGGGTGCTGCTGCTGCAGGTTCTGCAGAAAGAGGGGGAAAAAAACACCACATGAGGAAAACCTTACATCTCTTCATGAATCAAATCAGAATTAAAACGAGGTTAGTCAAACTCAACTCTTTCCTGTTAGTGATTCTCAGTTAAAATGTTGCCCTGACTGTTTGGAGGCACTTTTTTTTATTTTTTTACAAACTATCAATAACAACAAAAGAAGTGATAAGATTTAAAGGGGCCGGTATTTACATATTCACACTTGCTGACAAAGTAGTTTACATTGGGGAGTTTCCTAAAGCAGCGGGGCATGTTCCACCCAACAGAGTGAGGAGGAACCTCAGGACACAAAGCAGGACTCAAAGGCCCTGTTCAGACCTGGCATTACAGATCCGTCTCGCGCGATTCGACTGTAAGCAGACAGCGCTGACTGAGTGAGAGCGTTCACACCTGGCAGTAAAATCTGTACGCCAAAATGATTTTAAAATTTGTTTCCAGTCAGATGTCGATTACCCGCTCTGTATTCAGACACACTCAGACACTGTTTAATTGTGTCAAAGAAAACGGCAGCTGCTGTGTAAAAAAACGGTCGAAACGCAACAAAATGTTAGGTTTTCACTTTAAAAATATTGTAAAACAGGACCTCAGCCATGTCGCTCACTGAGCTGTCTGTGAACAACAAACAAGACATCGAGATCTGCTTATATTTCTGTAAAAATAATACAATCAAGACATCTGAACAATGCTATTAATTTGACATTAAGAATGCTCAGAGCAATTTGACTTATCTCTTGATAAGCCTAATTGCCTGACAGATGCAATACTGTGGCTGATAGCTCATTATAGCTTAGGCCTTGTCCACATGGAAACATGGAAACAGTGTTTTCCAAAACAACCTTTTTGCCAGTTTTAAATACAGCGCTGTTTCTACAGATGTTATCGACATGGAAAGGCAGTAAATGACCCAAAAGGCTATCGTAATTACGCCAGGTCTGGATGTGATGCTGCCAAGTGCACCAAACACAAGAAACCAGCTATTATAAAGCTTACATATTGGGTACAAACTATAAAGACGACAAGAAGAATAGGACAAGGATGGCGACTACAAGAGCAAGAGGAATCCTTTTTGTTGACAGACAATGAAGTGGAAGCTCTATTTCAACTACAAAACCACAAAAGTGCAGGACATTGTTGACTGGGAGTCGCGTCAGTCCAAGTATGAACAAATACGAGGACATAATGGATGCTTTTCAGGCACAGTATCCATAGAGGGCGGCTGGAGGGAAGGGTTTCTCTTACGGCGTTCAAACCATGTCGGGCTAAAATTATTTACACACAAGTGTCGTCTTTTAAAACTACTCTCGTCATTTTAACTGTATTTGATGTATATTGTAGTTTTTTTCTGCAACATTTGCTTTAGTATTGTTGACAGTTCAATAAAGTGATAAAAACCTTTTTGGCCTTTGATTATTTGGTGTAATATTAAGGGGTTTCCCTCTGCTCTGTTTAAGGTAATGTCATTGTTCATCATGCCTGTCTGTTTGTTGAAGTAATACAGTGTATGAAAGTGTGTGAGAACAGTTTCTGCAGCACAAATGCAAGCATATAATGTCGCTATTGTTGTTATTACGTCTATCATGCTTGTGTTTTGGTGGTTTTACACAAAAACGCACGGGTAATGTTTTGAGATCCAAATGAGCTTTAAAAAGGGAAACAAATCAAAAAAAATAAATAAATCACATCATGAATTAATTAATTTCTCTGGAAACAATGGCAGGAAAACACAGAGGAAGAGGAAAACATTCTCAGACCCACTGCCACTTATTTTTATGAATTACCATCACTCAGCCATCACCCCCCCAGGTAAAAACAGGTAAAAACAGATTCACAGGATTAAAGAGAGAAATGGTTCTTCCCCAGGTGCTCAGAGAGGTGCTGGACGGAAATTCGGAGATGGAAGTTGAAGAAATGCCAGCAATTCCAATAAAAGGTTTTTTAAAACATCAATAATTCTGCTTCTTTACATTCTTCCACAAAAGTCCAACAACTGGTTTCTGCTGATCCAGCTGCTGTCAGGGACACCTTAAAGCTACCAACGCCACTCCAGTGTGAACTAACTCTTTTCAAAAACATCAAACGGACAAAAAAAAACAAAATAATACAAGTCAGGGGAACATTTCAAACATTGAGTTGTTCAGAAGGACAAAAATACAAATGATTGAAACGTTCTGGAAGATAGAAACCGCGCTAGTGGGTCAAAGGCAGGGCAAACTTCAGCCAACACTGAAAGCAGAGCTGATGATAATGTTTTAGAACAAAATGCTTTAGAAAAAAAAGGAAACAAAAACCAGACACATAAATCCACCTCATGCAAAACTAACAAGCTGAAAGGAAAAGATCGTGGCAGGTTAGCTTTTACGGTGAAGGAACAAAAGAGTAAAATTGCCATCCTAGAAAAGCAGCATGAGATGGAGTAGGTGCCTCCTCGACACCAGAAGCCTTGACAGGAGAGGTTCTGAGAAAATCAAAAGGAGTCTGTGGGGACTTAAAGATCAAGACAGAATTAGAGAGGAGTAGGGTGGTGTAGTGTGTACCCTCAAACTGTTCAGCAGCAGTCTCCACCAGCAGATCTTCTCCTGTAGCTTCAGGTGTGACCAGAACAGGATCCTTCAGGTCTTCTCCTATAGCTTCAGCTGAGACCAGAACAGGGTCCTTCAGATCTTCTCCAGTAGCTTCAGTTGAGACCAGAACAGGGTCCTTCAGATCTTCTTCTGTAGCTTCAGCTGAGACCAGAACAGGATCCTTCAGGTCTTCTCCTATAGCTTCAGCTGAGACCAGAACAGGGTCCTTCAGATCTTCTCCAGTAGCTTCAGTTGAGACCAGAACAGGGTCCTTCAGATCTTCTTCTGTAGCTTCAGCTGAGACCAGAACAGGATCCTTCAGGTCTTCTCCTATAGCTTCAGCTGAGACCAGAACAGGGTCCTTCAGATCTTCTCCAGTAGCTTCAGTTGAGACCAGAACAGGGTCCTTCAGATCTTCTTCTGTAGCTTCAGCTGAGACCAGAACAGGGTCCTTCAGATCTTCTCCAGTAGCTTCAGTTGAGACCAGAACAGGGTCCTTCAGATCTTCTTCTGTAGCTTCAGCTGAGACCAGAACAGGATCCTTCAGGTCTTCTCCTGTAGCTTCAGTTGAGACCAGTACAGGGTCCTTCAGATCCTCTGCGGTGCTCAAATCCTCAGCCTCAGCAGCTGCTTCAGGGGCTGCGCTCTCTGTCTCTACAGGCCTTGCAGCAGCTTCTCTCTTGGATTCTTCAGAGACCTCAGCAGGTTCTACAGGGGGCTCTACAGGAGTCTCACCTTGGGCCACATGTAGAGGTTGCGTTTTCTTGTGTGTCTCAGTGATAACGGAAGAAGCATCGTGTTCTGTCATGTCAGCAGGAGCTTCTGAACTAGTCTCTGACTCTTCAGACTGTCCTCCGGGTCCTCTCCCTGAGCGCTGAGCTGCTCCTGGTACCTCGCTCTCAAGATCAGTAGTGCCTTTGGTCACTCCTGGAGTAGGCTCTGCAAACTCTGACAGGATGTTCCTGGTTTCCGTCTCCTCCTCCAACGTACTATCCTCAGAATCCGAGTCTGAGTCCGAGTCTGAATCGGAGTCGCTGGATGACGATGATGAGGAAGACGACTCGTCGGCTGCCGTGGTGGCATCGTCTGGAGCCCCGGCCGGGCCCAGAGCCTCTTCTGGTGCCAAGCTTTTACCGTCTACCTCAGCCAAAGGTTGCACAGCTGGGGGAGCGGTCTCACCTACAGACGCAACAGTATCAGTGACAGGCTGAGCTGAATCAGCAGTGACAGACGCTTCAGTTCCAACCAGAGGCAACCCTCCGGGCTCCGAGAGCCTGACAGGAAAGGAAACTGCAGTCTTGTAGGCTAGAAGAGACGCTCTCTCATCTGGAGCTTCTGCTGCTGAGGGAAATGGTAAATGGGACACAAGCAGGTAGAAAGAAGAAACATTAGGCAAATAAAAACAGCTTTTTTGTTAGGAAGTTCTTGAAATTTCCCAGTTTTTAAATGAGATTTAAAGAGCTTTATGAACAACACGTGAGCCTGAACTTCACATGATTTTATGGGATAAAAGCCATTTATTTGCCAAAATCTGAAAGGTGTTTAATACAGCGCTTATGGCCACACAACCCCTGGTGAAAATTCCAAATTCAGAGTTTTATTTTGCCATGCATTACGGATTAAACAAAAATAATAAAAAATCAAAAACAAGGATGGTTCTGGTTCCCATCAGTTGAGTCCAAAATCTTGAGACAGGTCTAAACTAAATGGGAGGGTTACTGAAGGGAACTATGCAGACAGACCCAGTTAGAAGTGAGCACAGAATACTGACGGAACCAGGAGTGAATGTTCGGACTGTAAGAAATGAGCTGAAGAAAAGGAAACCACGGTCTGCTGAAGAGAAGCGGTCCTGGACTGTGGAGGGTCCAGTAATGACTCACCAGTCTGATGCTGGAACCTTAGTTTGGTTCTTGTCCAATGAAACAGAAAGAAATGAGTCAGTGATGACACAAGGCTGCAGGTGGGCATGTTAGACACTAAAGTTCTCATCGGATCAGTGGGACGTCGCAGTGTGTAAAAGTTCAAACAGAAACTTGTCTTTCATTTGTGAATTTCAAGCCTCAGAGAGTTCAAGCTGTGAGAAGAGCCTCGACAGAAACACCACCTGGGACTTGTTGGCTCACGCTTGCACAGGGTTCCTACACATTTTTCAATTTTAATTTCCAAACTTCTACGGTTCATAGGGTTTCATCAATAAAATGCTAGTTTTCATCGACTTACTTTAAATTGGTTTTCATTTAAAGACAGCAGGGGCTGGATTGAGGTTGTCCAAGGGCCACTTTTGGCCCTCAGGGCGTATGTTGCCCATGTGCTACCTAAAGCTTCTCAATCAGAAACTCAAAAACAAAGATACTGATGGTCACAGTCTAAAATTCGAGACCTGACGTGGTAAATGACCCAAAGGTGAACACGATGGGCACAATAATCTTTTATTTATAAAACAAACAAAAAATGCTTCTCTTGTCTGAGCAATTTTGGAAAATCTTTGAATTTAATCTTTAAGAAAATGCAATCTATTGAATGTTTGAGGTGTCATATGTGTGATTTGTTTTTAAACTGACTGAATGAACAGCCTCCTGATCAGCACTCACAGAAACACAGTAACTGCCCTGAAGTCACTTATTTATCACACGAATTGCAGGTTTACTTGTGGTTCCTAGAGTTTCTAAAAGTAGAACAGGAGGCAGAGCTTTCAGTTCTCAGACTCCTCTCATGTGGAACCAACTTCTAGTTTCTGTCTGTGAGGCTGACACCCTGTCTACTTTTAAGACTAGGCTTAAGACCTTTCTTTTTGATAAATCCTATAGTTAGGGTTGGTTTGGGTTTCCTGAGCTTTCTTTTAGTTCTGCTGCTATAGGCTTAGACTGCTGGAGGACAAACTGAGCACATTTCCTCACTCTGCTGCTGTCTTTACTCACTCTGCTCTCCCTCTTTGTATTTCCAGTTACTGTTGTCACTAAGCTGTGTTTTTCTCTTCCATCCCCATAGAAACTACACCTGGACCAACCCTTCTGTGTTTGTCTGTGTCTCTTTCCTGTCCTCTTAAACCACAGCCAATTAAGACAGATGACTAGAATTCCTGGTTCTTGTTCTGCTGGAGGTTTTTCCCTGTTAGAAGGGAGTTGTTCCTTTCCACTGTCACTGTCATGAATCAAATTTATAGAATTTTATAGAAAAAATAATAATATCCTTCGCTGAAACAGTAAACGTTTAAAAATCTTTTTGTGGAACTGAACTGAGTAATTCTTCAGAATGTTGCAGTTTTATTAAGAATGAAACAGAAGCAGTAACAAAGGACCGGACCAGAGGAAAACTTAGCAAACAAAAAGCTTGCTGTAGCCAGCATCGGTCAACATACAACAGCTTTAAATCATATTACATACACACACACACACGCAGATCATGCAGCACCAAGATGATGGCCAAGCCCCTTAACACAAGTTTAAGTCTAAAAGGTTTGAGGCGACAAATAGAACCACATGGTCTTACTCTTTCCTGCAGCTTTGGCCTTTTTCACCGGTTTCTTCGGCTCATTAGATTGAGTGCAGAACCAAAGAGCCGGTCGATTCTTCAGGGTGCCCCAGCTGTCCACCTGGAGACACTAAAGAAGAGGACATACGATTGGTCTGAATTCTGGACGTAAAACTCATCTGAGCACAGCACAAAAAAGCAATAAAGTTATGACGCTTGGCTGATTTTCACATAAGGAAGGAGGACGACTAAAGACATCTCTCTGTGGACCAGCCTGGACCTCAAGACAACTAAAAGCAAATGATCATCAGATCTAAGGGATCTGGAGGGCACATAAAGCTGTAGGAGGTCAGACAGATATACAGGAGTTTGCCCATTCAGAGCCTTATAGGTTATCAATAAAACGTTAACATCATATCTACAACAAACAGGGAGCCAAGGAAGAGAAGCCAGCACCGGGGAAATATGTTCACACTTTTTTCTTCACGTTAAAAGACGAGCTGCAGTCGTAAGAAGCCAGCCTGGCTGACACCAACATACAGAGAAAGTCACAAAAATCCAGTTGGGATGTGAGGAAAGCGTGAACCACCCGTTCAAAGTTACTACAGGATTAAAACGTTTCCACCTTTTATAAAACCTTCAGTTTTGAAAAGGGTTCTCTTTGCTACAGAACTAATATGTTTCTCGAGGTTCAAATTTGAAGCAAATACCATACCCTAAATTTTTTTTGCGTGAGATATTACAAACAGCTCCAGCGTAGCCAGATCTGTAGCACGGTGGTTTTCACTGGGTTCAATAACTTCAGTTTTAACTTTATCAAGGTTGATAAGGAGAAGAAGAAAAATAATAATTGTGCTTCAGCTGTAGGTAGATTTGATTGCCGTCTGTGTAAGAAAGAGATGTTAAATTTTCTAAAAATCGACCCTAAGGGGAGCATGTTGATAGGAAATAAAATGGATTCAAGAATAGATCCTTGAGGAACTCCAAATCTGAGGGGCCCAGAGGAGGAAACAGATTCTCCAAGGCTTACAGAGAAGCTCCTGTTAGGCAGCCCCATTTAAGATGGCCACCACAGCTACGGAACTTCAGCAAACAGCAAAATGATTAAAATTCAGCCAATTGTACAAATACTGAGCTCAAATTTGGTGTGTTAGTGGGTGAGAGTCAACATATACTTCAAGCACTAACAGACCTCGCAAAGTCTCGAAATATGGCATGAGATCACAAACATAAATTAACCACGTCTGAGCAAAACGGCCACAGCTCCCCATCATTTCTCAACACAAGATGATCTTAGTCTACAACTCTGAAAGGGAGCGGGTGATATGCATTCCTTCAACCAATGCTGGGCCTTTTATTGTGTTTGTATTGCCTTTAAAATGGGGACAGGGCGGTTTATAAATGGGACAAGATATACTATTGTAGATGAACAACTTATTCACCATTCTTTATGATTGTTTTAAAGACAAAGCATGACCCATAAATGGGACAGGACCTTCCTAACTATGACCCATGCAGATTACATTGAAACAACAGGTTCCTCAGTCACTTTGCTCCACCTTCTGGTCAATTTGTGATTCTGTCTAGTTTGTTTTTTGCTACAATCATCAAACAAACATACATTCATGCATTATATATTCATACAAACACAGCTGTTTAGTCAAAGTTGTACTCCATATGTAAACGCAAAAGATTTTAATATTTGTTCTGTGCTTTAGAGGCTTAGATTCAACCATTCCCTCAGTTTCTGCCTGTTTCCTGTCATACCAAGTACAGCATTTAGTTTGGGGTTTTACAAATTCAATCAAATTTACATACTCAACTCTAGAATAAAATATAACTGTGTTCTACAACACCAACATGATCCATCTTTTGTTTTCTTGAAGTAGGTAACAGTCCTGACTCAGCTGCATCTTTGGTTCCAACCACTGAATTTATGATTTTCCTACCTGGCATGGCCATCCCCTAAAAGAAATCTGTTTTCCTAGTTAACTGGCAGCTTGGAATAATGGCAATCTGTATTGATCATAAATAGGAAAAGCATGCAGAGCTCCATTTGACATCCAGTTGTTTACTTTTTATCAGAGAGGGTCGTAGCATAATTTTGAACACTTGCACCACCTTATAGATTGTTACTTTATGTTTTCAAATATCTATATTCCACAAATCAACCAATTTGATTCATAAGCACTTTCTTTTTCACCAGTGAAATGTGGAAATGGTAATGACAAGAAACTCAATCTTTAGGGTGAAAAAAGGTTGATGACTAGTTATTTAATAAAAACTAACTGAATAACAAGTATTTTAACTACTGAAAACGCTTCTGAATATTTGTCAAAGAACAATTGCCTAAAGTTTCATGGAACTCTCTAAAAACATGTAGAAATTATAAACAAACCAAAAAAAAATCACATTTTTCTATGGAAATTCATAACTTCAATTATCCTAAAATTTAGAAATTTGATTTGCTGTAAGTTTTTCTTTTTTTTTTTACCCGTGTACATGATCCTGGTATTATTTAATAGTTCTTTTATGACTCTTTTAGTCGAAATCATTAATTTTACATAAACCTTTTTTCAATATTTTGTTAACATATTAGATATGTTAACAGTAAAGCAAATGGGGTGATTTTAATAAGGTGCTTTTAGTTTATTTCAGCTCAAATGTTTCCGGATCATTTTGACTACGTGTTAATGAGGTTTACAGCAGACTTTATAAATAATGCTGCCATGTTGACACGAAGCCCGTCAACATATAAGTAGTTTTTAATCTTCCGGAGGTGTGTTTAACATCAGGGAACCGTTCGAGTCATTCCAAACAAACCGACCTCTGTGTGTTAGCATATCGGTGTTAGCAGCAGCAGCTAGACATCACGGCCTTCAACAAACACGTTCAGATTTAATGTCCACAAAAAACTGCTTCAAGACAACCTGAGAAGCGATTCAACCAATTTTACCTTGACAGAGCCCAATCGCCCTAAACGAAGCAAGCTGGCCGCCATCTTGTGTTCCAACTGTTGTGTTCCGGTCGGAATGTGAGCTGAAGACGATGGTTCCACAACAAGCCGACAAACGTTTACACTTTGACGAATTTAGATTTATTTATTTTTATTTTATGTTATTACCTACGCCAAGAAGGTGACGTTTTTGTTTCTTAGTTTTTATGTCCGCCTATTAACAAAATTGCATTAAAACTAATGAAGGTTTGGATGAAACTTTCAGGAATTGTTGGGGTTGCAAGTGAACAAATTTAGATGGTGATCCGGTCAAAGGTCAGAGACAAAGGTCAAGGTCACAGGTGACCCCGTGCTCTAACTCTAAAACTAATAACATTAGAATGTCAAACTGATCCCTATTGATTTTAAGGTCACAAGGTCCAAGATCAAAGTCACAGGTGACCCCTTTATTAAAGCCTTGTTACCTCCCCCAAGGAGGTTATATTTCAGTTGGTTTGTCTGCCTGTTAGGTAGCAAGATTACGTAGAAACTAATGAACAGATCTGAATTAAATTTTCAGTAGTTGTCAAACCAAACGTCCATTCATTTCCTTTATCTGCTTCTCCTTTGAGAGTTGCAGGGAGCTGGTGCCTAGCTCCAGAAGTTACCATGTGAGAGGCAGGGGGACACCCTGGACGGGTCACACATCCTTCGCAGGGCCACATAGAGACAAACAACCATTCATACCATTTAGTTAACAATGAACCTAGCATGCATGTTTTTGGTCTGTGGGAGGAAACCAGAGTACCGAGAGTACCTAGAGAACCCAGAGAACGATGCATACCCAGGGAGAAAATGCATACTCCACCCAGAAGGGTGGAACTTTCTCACGGGGAGGCAACAGCACTAACCACTGTTCCGTCGTGCCACCCTCACACAAAACAGTGGATTAATTTTTTTACGGGTAATCTGAATCTCAATTTACAAAAGAGATGCTTTGGTGTGAATTCAATCAAAGCTCCTCATGACCCTTAGGAGGGAGAATGATCTGAATGTGAATTCAGCTGCATAAATGGAGCATCTGATGCATTTTAAATCTTTGAACTCCACATTCTCCAGTTTTGAGCTGAGAAAGCTTCTGGATGGGGAGATAAATGTCTTCATCTACAGAACAGAAGTCCATTTGTCTTTAAGAAAAGAAAATGACTGTTTTTTGAAATAGAGAAAAGAGTTGTTTTTTTAATTTTATTTTTTAAATGTACCCTGAGAATAATTTTGCAGGGTTAGTGAGAAAACTGTCATAGACAGCTTTGAAGTAGAAGTACGCAGCCACCTGAAATGATGTCTCCTGTTAAAACGTTGCAGGTTTCTCTTCTACGGGGAAAAAATAAAATCCACCAAATATGTGTTTTATAGGTTACAATAATAATGTGTTGAACTAACTTAGCTGTGTAAAAAAAATTGTGTTGCAGCTTTGAAAAAAAAAATGTCCATGCCAGCTATAAGAATAGTGGAAGCAGATAATTATGCAGCAACTGTTCATGGTATTTACTCTTTGTGTTACATTGGTTATTAACTCTTATGAACTATAAACCAAAAAGCATTAGCCGCTCCCACTACTTGTAGATCTTTCAATCCATACAGATATGTATGGATATACATGTCAAATATACATGTTTCAGAATTATACAAATCTATTGCATCTCTTAAAGTAGAAGCACCCAGAGAGCGCAAACCTCCACCAAGGCCATTGCATCAAAAAGAAATAATAGTACAATCTGGATCACCTTTAAAATGTAATCAGTTGTTTTTTGTAACAAACCCAATATTTCCTAAGAAATTAATCCAAATTTGGTTATTATTTTTTACATAATCTTGCTAACAAACAGACACAACTGAAAACAGAACCTTTTTGGTAGAAGTACCAAAGGAGTCACTTGTGATGTTGACCTTTGACCCCATGACCTTGAAATCAATAGTCATCATCCTTGACCCATGAAGAATCCAGCTGTGGAGTCTGACATTCGTACATTACCCTGTTGAAGAGTTAGAGCACAGGATCACCTGTGACGTTGAACTTTGACCAAATCACCACCAAAATTTAACCACTTGTTCCTTTCCCCATGTTTGATGTTTCCTGAAAATTTGATGAAAATCCGTTCATAACCTTTTGAGTAATCTTGTGTTCAGACAGACAGACAGACAAATACACGTTATCAAAAACATGACCTCCTTGGTAGAGGTAACGAACATTTCATCGAGCTCATTCTTGTAACAGATGCTTCGTGAAAGAAGCATCACAAAATAATTTAGTTTAGGTAGCAGAGGTCAGTTTTAGCACGTCCTCTGACTAAAAACTGTCTGCCTGACAGACAGAAGAACATAACCCTAGGGTTCTGTTAGATCTATAACACCTTCACTCAGAGATGGTGCTCCTCTTCATGCTCCCGTCCCACTAACGGAAGCATTTTGATGCCTCTTCATCTCAAAAGAAATAACTGATGATAAAAGTGTATTTCACAAAATGTAAATCACAGACTTCCAGATGTTCTGGTTTTTGATGCTGCAGAGAGCACCCTTCATTAGCATGAACAGTTGAGACAGGTTACTTGTTCAAGTTTTAAATACTTGGCACATTCGTCTAATCTTTTCGGATGATTTAGCATCATCCCTCAAGGAGGAAAAGAAGGGAGGCAAACAACGAACACCACACTCGTTTTACCTAAAGCTTTATTCACAGCTTTAAACTCACCTTGGGAAAGTCATACAGTCAGTTCTATAAAACTAGAAGCAAAGACAGATTCTAACCAACATCACTTATATTGTTCATGTTGCACTACAGAGCTCAGATGTGCAGAAAATGGTTGAAAAGTTCAGTTGCAAACTGTTCCCGCTCACTTCAGGGACATTTCATCCAGCTGGGGTTCTAAAACACAAAAGTAGATTTGTTAACTTTCTCTAGCCTTCAAATATGCCACAGTTTTTGTGTAAGACAGCCCCAGTCATAGAAAAAAAACATATTACACAGACATCACCTGCTGACTCACCTGTAAACTTGAACTCGGGGAAAGATGAGAGGTCTCCTCCACCATACAGTCTCTGAAGCTTTGCTATCTCCTGTGCCAAATCCTTTTCATAGCTTGAGTCGATATCAACCAGGCCCCCAGCTGCCCTGGGTGAGTGGGTCGGGGGGG
>NC_051435.1:20371485-20376679 GCF_001649575.2 Kryptolebias marmoratus | reverse complement strand
GGGGGGGGACACATCAACTATCAACTTTTTATCCTGTTCGTTTTAGAAGCGTGATATCTGGGAAGAGGTAGGGACACTTACTGGCTTTTTGCTGAGTACTGACGTATGGAGTCCAAGAAAAGCTTCTGAATTGGGTCCATTTGAGCTGAGAGTCACATGAAGAGAACAAGTAAATAACCGTCCTTTGCCAAAAATTTTAAATATCCCACAAATCACACTTCTAATAAAATCCAACCATAAAAGCATCATGCACGACAACACAGCACCTGGGAGTGATAGGTTGCAGCCATCTAAGGAGGTGAGACAGGAAAGAGTCCGTGAAAGGTAAGTCAAGAGGTTAAAACGTTGTTGTGACAAGTCATGGCAGAACACACATTTACTGTGTGTGTATATATATAAATACATAAAAGATACATAGATGGGTGACAAATGAAATTAAAACCTAAGTCATTTCTCTACATGTTCAAATACCTTTGCAAAATTGTAAGATGGTAATAAAGAATGCTCAAGAATGCCTACAGCTATGAGCATTTAGCATAGCTGTAGCACTCATAATCGGTCATATGGATATTTTTCTTAGGTAAAGGCTAGGTTAAGACCATCACAGGGTGAGAAGGTGACTTCTGAGATTTGAGCTCAGCTTGTGAGTCACCAGCACACTGTCCCTCACACCAAACCTCAAAGCAAGGCTGTCAAACCCTGTTGAGCCCTCAGAGCAGGACGCTGGGCCCTAGTTCTTTAGAATGGAGGCAGTCAGAGACATGTTCAGTCGGTAGCTGAGACCAGACTAGAGTCTAATTCAGACAGTGGGCCAACCCCTATCAATAAAGTAATCTGTCATTGAACAGAGGACAGACAGGCACGTTACACAAGCAATGGGAGGACGTGCCCCACACATGAGCCCCATAAAGTGATAGATGGAAGAAAGAATGACAACCACTACACTCCCTCCTGGATGAACATTGGTGGTACCCTTGTCGTTCTGTTTACCGGTGTTCTTTGGATCCTGTCTACATGTGACTGGTACCTGTTGTTGGCACGCAGACCGTCATCCCTCACCAGCCTTTATTGTGTCTTTGCTTAGGTGGAACTTATGACCATTGTTGTCAGTGTTGTCATTTCTTGCTTTCATTAGGAACCACTCAAGGCGATGAACAAATGACAAAGGACATTTCGCTGTACAAGGTCTCAGGTAAACATAGATCACATGATCTGCTGATGTAAACTGAACAGGCTATATTGGTGATCCAGACACTAGTAAAAAGAAAGGCCAATGCACCATGTTGTGACTAAGTACCTTACCCAGACTCTAAATCATGTTTCCTGTTTCATTTGCCACCCATCCACATTTTACTGAAAGTCTGACAAAGCAACCAAATTGGGATTTTGTACACACCTAAACATAAGAACCAATTTAAAATCTTCAGCTTCTACTTCATTCACAACAACCAGGATGCAATATCACATTGTGTTTTTATCATAAATAACAGGAAGGAAAATTTACATTTACACTAACAAAACACACCAAACAGGACATATGGGCTTGGTCACAGCACACATTCCATGCATCTCCCACATAAGGCTGAAATGCGCCAAGGAGAAACGAGGAGAAAAGTATGAAAAGAGGGAAAAAAAAGACCGGCCATAGCTAAAATCCTAAAAGTCTCCTTTATCAGTCGATACATTTTAGTTTACTATACTCTAAGTGTTTCAAGTCCAGTGTCAAAATTATAATAATTATGTAATTAGGAAGTTTTCTTAATGTCCTGATGGGAATATCTTTGGAGAAAAGGAGTAGAATTCAAACTGTAGATCAAGGTAACTATAAAAGGATACAACTTACAGAACTGAGAAGTTGTAAGTGTGACAAATTAGTAACACAAGACCAAAGAAATACATGTTTTCAGGTTGTAGACATTAGTGACATCAGACAAACACTTCCTAGAAATAAAGCAAGATAAAAAGAATTGAAAAAAGGTCAAGCCAAGAGGTTGTGACATGAACTTGTGCGTCATATAGCAGATGCCCCAAGTGAAACAAAGAGAAAAGACAACAAGCTGGATAAAAGCTGCAGTAACGATGACCTGGCTATCGTGGGGATAAGTGGTAAAAGAAGGGAAAGGTAGTGCTTTGAATTTAATGCCAAAATTCACAAAGGGATTGTTTATGTGAGGCTACAAAAAAAAATATCTGTTTGGGATATTAGGTATCTTTATAGTTCACTTTTACTGCAAGTAAAACACTGTACGACTATATTTTTTAAAACAGTAATGAGAATGTTTCTTGGCATAATGCTGGGTGTACAGAGGAAAAAAGAAGGATTGAGGGGAGGGAGATATTGTAGTGTGTACCCTCAGATGGTTCAACTGGTTCAGCAGCGGCCTCCATCTGCAGCTCCTCTCCTGGAACTTCAGCTAAGACCAGGGCAGGGTCAACCATCTCTGTGCAGCTCTCCTTAGTGGCAGAAACTTCAGCGGCTGCCTCGGAAGCTTCTGCTAACGGCTCTGGGGCTGCCTCCATAGGAGTACCTTCATCTATTGGCTCTGGAGCCACCTCCAAAGGAGCAGTTTCAGGTCCGGAGCCCGTGGCTGTTTCAGCCATGTGCTCCAAGGTCGTCTTTATGGGAGAAGCTTCAACCACAGGTTCAGGGTCTACCACGGGGGGAGCAGCTTCAGCCGTGGGCTCCAAGGTTGGCTCTACAGGTGCAGCTTCAGCCACAGGCTCCAAAGTCACCTCTATAGGTGCAGCTTCAGCCACAGGCTCCAAAGTCACCTCTACAGGTGCAGCTTCAGCTACAGGCTCCAAAGTCACCTCTACAGGTGCAGCTTCAGCCACAGGCTCCAAAGTTGACTCTACAGGAGAAGCTTCAACCACAAGTTCAGGGACTGCCTCAGGGGGAGCAGCTTCAGCCATGGACTCTAAGGTTGGCTCTACAGGGACAGCTTCAGCCACAGGCTCCAAAGTTGGCTTTACAAAAGAAGCTTCAACCACAGGTTCAGGGATTACTTCTGGGGGAACAACATCAACCACGGGCTGTGGAGCAGCTTCAGCCATTGACTCAAAACTTGGCTCAATGGGAACTGCTTCAGCTACCAGCTCAGGTGCCACATCTATGAGAGCATGTTCAACAATTGGCTCTGGGGCAGCTTCAGTGGAAGCTACTTTGAGTTCTGGGACCACCTCTACAGGAGCAGCTTCACCCACGGACTCACTGCCTACCTCTGTGAGAGCAGGTTCCACTATGTTTTTCAGAACATCCTCAAAATGGGTTGCTTCTAAAAGAGGCTCTGGAACAGCTTCAGCAGAAACTTCCCCACCGGTAAGTTTAGGGTCAGAGGCTGTAACGTCAGTTGTAGAGGAAGCTGCTTCGACAGGTGGACCACCAACATCTTCGACTCCTGCAGCGACCTCAGTGACAACTTCAGTTACTGGAATAGCTTCAGCAATAGGTGCAACTTCAACAACTGGCTCAGAGGACTGAATTGGTTGAAATTCTGCAATAACTTCAGCCTCAGAGGTGGCTTTCCCTGCTTGAGCAGATTCTGAGACTGAGTCGACTGCAGGAGTTGCTTCAGCTGCTAAAACAGGCTCGCTAAAAGCATTAGCAGTAGGAGTGGCTTCGAGCACTGAGGCATGGGTCTTCATGTCAGAGATGGTTCCCACAGTCTCAAATGCAGCAGCACTGGGTTTGGACTCTGTTACTGGTGTAGATCCAACAGTAGCATTTACTGCTGCAGCAGCAGCAACTGCAGAAGAAACTTCCTTCTTGGGAAACTCGGATGGCTTGTGTTGAATGAGTTTTTCTATATCGAAGTATGTTTTTGGCTCTTTTTTGTCTAGGATGAAGGAGGAGGTCAAGCACACAGAACGTGTTATTTTTTTAATAATATGTATTAAGTTGAATGGCAAAATGTATAACATAAACCCACTGTAACCAGAATCTCAAGATCTGACATAAAAAATATCAGTGTTGTGGTATACTATTAAGAAAGAATAAAATAATCAAAAGCATTTAAGTTGACTAAAAGGGTTACAGAGTAAGAACAAATTTCAGGTTATGGGTTGGTTCGCAACACTGGTGTAATGTGTTCACAGCTAAATTATTAGGATGGTATTAAAGGAAAGATCAAAAATGTGAGCTGAGCTTTGATAAAGGCCAGCAACTGTTTCTGTTTTTTGTGCAGTAAAAATTGTGTCAAAATAACTACTTTTTTGTGGACCTAAACCTTGTTTGTTACTGGCTCTGGTGGTTTAAGCTTGTCCTGGTCAGAATGGTGTAGTGTGACCTGTCTACGTAGTAAATCAATGCATTAGATTTTTAACAGAGGAATGAATCTGTGCGCAGACCATAAATCAGCATAAAAATTAAAAATAAAAAAATCATCATAAAAATACATTAATAGCAGCCAGCCAGCACAACAGGCATAAACAGATGGAAGAAAGACCAATTATGGAAACAATGAACTGTGGCACAAATATCACTTAAAAAATAAAACTAAAAAAAATCATAATCAAGAGAACATATTCAAAAATCTTTTATGAGTAACTTCCTGCTTTGGTAAAAGTTTGCAAAAACTTTGTTTTTACTTGCAACCAATGAAAAAATATAGCATTTAGCAAATCAGAAAACAGCTTCAATGATAACAACATATTTCATTTTGATACAAGATTGATCAAAAACTGCAGCTTCTCTCACCTCGGTATATGTCACATTAAATTTCATTTATATATTTTTACACACTCTATACAACAGTTTTATATTCTCACACATACATCAAAAGGGCATATCAGGAAAGCCACAGAGAAGAACTTTTTTGTTGGCCTCCTGGCTACAGGACACCAGAGGTGGAAAAGATTCGCCCTGAGATGCTCAAGGCTCTGGACATTGTGGGGCTGTCATGGTCGACATACCTCTTTATTGTCACACAAATGATTGGGATGGCACCAGGGACGTTATGCACATTATGGTAACTCTTACAGACTATATAACCCTGTATAACCAAAACAAGAGGTGTGAACCAGGAGAAGAACAGAAGAAAGAACATTGTCATTCCTTACGTTGCTGGAGTATCCGAGAAACTCAGAAGGATTTTCTCCAAACACAACATCCCAGTACATTTCAAACCCAACAAGACTCTCAGACAGAGGCTGGTCCACCCTAAGGACAAAACACCCAAACCCAAACTGAGCGGAG
>NC_051435.1:20335213-20371226 GCF_001649575.2 Kryptolebias marmoratus | reverse complement strand
AAGCAATCCAGCTTACATCACATCTCAGCTTTAAAAGCTCAACTCCACACTCTCTATTTCTGAATTGAGAAAGCTCCTCGGATGAGAAGCGAAACGTCTTCAGCTACAGAATAGAAGTCCAGTTGTTTTTGTTTTTTAACTTTTTTTTTTTTGAATTTAGCATTTTACTTTTGGGGTGTGTCTTTATGCATTGGCTAACATGCTTAAATTTCATTGTTGAAGTTTTCTGTGTGAACATCTTAATCCTGATTAGGCTCTTTCCTAGTTTTTTAAGGAAACACAGTTATAACAGCGGGGTTTGAACAGGAAGTACTGTGGCATGTTAAGGTTGTCAGGGTCTTGTGCTGAAATCATAAACCCTGAAAGTTTAAGAAAACTGGCCACATTTACACCCATGGACAAGTCTTCTTTTAAAGAAGACTCACTCTGTCACACCAACCTCATTTTCTAACCCTCTATTTCACTCACTCCTGATTGATTTTATGTTTAGTTTTTCTTATCCCTTTTGTGTTTTCAGCATTGAATTATCAATGTAAAAAAAAATGTAAGCATTTAAAAAACCTGTAACATGTGGTGACAAAGAAAAGCAGCCAGTATTCTAATGTTTCTAACAGGATTGCTGAGCTGGTTTTCAGAGTTACAAACCTACACTTCATCACAGCAAATAATAGTCATATCTCCACCCAGGGACAGTTGCAGTGTTGATTTTGTTGCGACAAAATCAAGTATAGTTTTGATTTGATCACGAAAACCAGCATAAGGACAACATCTGCCAGCAGATTACAAGTAACAATAGGCTTTTAAACACCATCACACACACACACATATATCATAAATGTATATTACAGTTAATTAGGTCAATATAATTGGAAGGTGGTGTAGATATCTTTAACAACTCTTTAACAAAATCAGGACTATGAGCTACAACAACATTTAATTTCCCTTTGGCATTAATAAAGTATTTTTGAATTGAATTGATAGAATGACACTTTGAACTTTCCCAGTGTTTTATCAGATTTTCTGCTTAAGTAATGGCCATTTCAATCATTCAGTTAAAAAGAAAAACACTTTGTTACAAACTAAATCTTAAAACAATGTAAATAGGCAGGATGTTTTCTTCCTTGGGGCAGCAACTTAATGTTACAAGCGTCTACTGACCTCTAGTGGCGAAAACGTTGAATTACAGTCACATGTTGACACTATTGAGCGCAAAACTGCATTATTATTATTATTATTATTATTATTATTATTATTATTATTATTATTATTATTATTATTATTATTGTTGTTGTTGTTGTTGTTGTTATACCTGAACCTGACAGTCTGTGTGTGTGAATTATTATTATTATTATTATTATTATTATTATTGTTGTTGTTGTTGTTTTCAATCAGGAGAGGAGTAAATAAAGCGGGTCCAGTGACTATAATAATAAATAGGGTTAGGGTTAATTCCAAAACCTGTTTTAAACGTTTAAACGGTTTAAAAATCTCAGACGTTACAGAGCACTTTGTGCCTAGAGTCTAACACGGGTAAGTATTTTTTCAAGATAACATATTTCACTGAAAGTATTTAAAATTGCAATTATTTAAACACATATATGTTAACGAAGCAGCTTTAAAAATATGTCAATATTATCTCTGTTGTAATTTTTAACATGTAATCTTACAGTACAGACATGATGGAGAATAACGAAGAGGCTGTCTTCGGACCCAGACAGTGGAAAAAAGTGGGGAATGACTGCTGGGCTTTTGTTCTGCGGAATAAATTTCAGGCTTTGAGTTTGTTAGGCGTCCTCCTGGGTAAGAAAATAACTTTTATTTTTAGTCAGTTATTTATTCAGCAATAGCTCAATGCTTACAAACGACTGGCCAGCGGACTTTAACGTCACCTACACTCTGCTGGTAAAATATAATTGAAAAAATATATATATATATTTTTCGAAAAAAGTAAATTATATCTAATATGTTATTAGAAATGTATAAAAAAAATCTAACATTCCCCGTATTTAGGCAAATTGTGGCGAAACTGCGGTGGCAGCTAAAACTGCCCGTTATGTTTAAACTAACTGGTAAAAAAGGCTTTAAAATGAAACTGTCAAAGTGTAATTAACTAAAATGGAGAAAAGAGAAAAGTTTTATTTTCTGTAATTGTATAAGATGTTAAAGCACACTCGTGTCAAGTGATGTATTTTCAGAAATGTTTAATTGTTAGCCGGCTCATTTCAGTTATTAGGACTGGACATGGACGATGTGCTAACCGTGCTAATGCTAACGGTTAGCCAACTGACTGTCATGGAATCTTCACTGCAGGAAATAATGGAAAAATGACGACTTTCAGGCTACTAAAATGTAAATCAAATCAAAGAAGGTTAAACAAGAGTTATGGTGGGACTGATTAAGTCTTTCGTCCCTTGCTGACTTTATAAGTTATATATAATAAATTGTACATAAGTAGATGAGCGATGAAAGAAACTTTAATTAGCTAAATAACCCAGGGCTGTGAGTTCTTGTTGTCATGGTGACGCTAACTACAACGTTCTTTGGGACTCAGACTAAAAAAAAAAACTAACTAAATTTGTTTCAAAATGCTGCTAGTTAGAAAAATAAAAATAAATAAGTATAGGGCAAACATTGCTTTAATGAATGCAGGTTGCCCGCTGCCTTTCACAAGTTTTTAGACTAAGATCGTCTTATTATGAGGAGGGACAGAGTCCTGGCTGTTTTAAACACTGAAAATGGGATTATGTTGCAACATGTCTCGCTCAGATTATGCATTCAGTATGACTCTCAGCTACTACCACATCAAAATTTAGCTCAGGATAAGTAAAACTGAGTCGATTTCAAATTGGCGAATGTTCATTAGCTGTGGCTTCCACCTTTAAGTGGATTTCCTTTAAATCTTAAGGTTCCCATTTATAGTCTTAAGTTTGTTTGTTTGTTTGGTATATCTTTTATGTAGGTTTGGGCGTATTTTATTTGACAGGTATTGTTGTCGGCCTGGTTCTCAAGTTTTTTGTGCCCTTGACTGAAACCCAGCAACTGTACATCGGCTTTCCTGGAGTGTTACTCATGAAGATGCTTCAGGTGGTTACAATGCCTCTCATTGTGTCGAGCATCATAACAGGTGAGCCCCACATACGTTCACTTTTATTATTAGCTTATTTACGTTAGACGAAGCCCTGTGATGGCTCATGACCCCCTTCCTCTCACACAATGACCGCTGGATAAAAGTTCCAGCACAGCACGCTAATCCTGACTGAGCTGAGCGTTTTGATTTATCAAAAATACCACAAAGTATACCGAAGAAGCTCAATTGCACAGAAATGTACTGAATAAACTAGAAACAGGAAGCAATAGCGTGGATGCTGCCTCAGTGTTCAGTTTGCGTGTTCTGATGAAATTTCAGTGTTTCACGGTTCACGGCTCAGACACAGACTGAACGTTTCCACTGCTTTCTCTGGAAGCTGGGTGGTTTTCAGAATCTGATTTTTATTGGTCAGACGTCAGGAAAGAGCAGGATCGTGTTGTCTGAGTGGTCGAACCATGGTTTGCAGACTGTAGCTCCTTCTCTTGTTGGATTTTCTCAGGTGTAACGGATCTGAGCATCAAGTCTTCCAAAAAAATCGCCGTGCGTGCATCCACGTATATCATCTCAACCCTGGCTGTGGCTGTGACTATAGGTAAGACAAAAAATACATTTATCAGGCAACTTTAGCCCCTTAGAGGTGTCATTAATGTAGAACAGGGGTGGGCAACCCTGGTCCTCGAGTGCCACTATCCTGCATGTTTTACTTGTTTCTCTGCTCCAACACACCTGATTCAGTGGTTAAATCACCTCTTCATGTTCTGCAGAAGTCTGTTAATCACCCATTGATTCAAATCAGGTGTGTTGGAGCAGAGAAACGAGTAAAACATGCAGGATGGTGGCCCTCGAGGGCCAGGATTGCTCTCCCCTGATGTAGACCCTCATCCACAAGATGAGTCCTGTTGTTGCTTCTGACATTCAGCCTCAGACCGTGTGTTACAGGAATGATCCTGGTGCTGGTGATTCAGCCAGGAGTTACTTATGCTGTCACAAGTGACGATGACGACGATAAGGAGGACTTCTCCACTATCGACGCTCTGATGGATCTTGTAAGGTGAGGAGATTCAGGTTTTTAGTTTCCTGTTCAGCACATTTATTGGAAAAGGTGTGTGTGAGTTTGGTTGTCTATTGTGTTACCAAAATATCTCATGAACCACTGCAAGGATTTTAATAAGACTTGCAGAAAGTAATTATTTGAATGTATATTTACAACTGATTAACTGTTGGATTCAACCAGATTCAAGATGGCCACCACAGCTAGGTGACTTTTGGAAACAAAACACTTTCTATAACTCAGTCAATTTTACAGAATTTGAGCTAAAATTTGATGTGGTTGTAGCTGATAGTGATACACAAGACATACTTTAAGTGCTACACATCCCGTGACCTCGCTTTAAACTGTGGGCATTAACTCTGTTAGCAAAATATTTTATGAACCATTGGACAGATTTTAATGAAACATTTATCTGATGTACATCTACAGCTTTTCAAGTCAACCTTTTCAAGATGGTTAACAAAACTAACCAACATTAGCTAAAACAAAAATGACCAGAACCCCATCAATTGTACCTTTTATTGAGCTACAGTTTGCTGAGAGGCTGATGAGACAGAGGGATCAGGCTGGAAAGGATGTGCAGCAGGTTAGGCAGTAATGTTCTAACAAGAGAGGAGAGTGTGATGGGATGATGGAAGGAGTACTTTGATGAGCTGATGAATGAAGAGAATGAAAGGGAGAGAAGAGTAGAGGTCAGGTGAGAAAATGCCTGAGGAATGGAGAAGTGTGTTGGTGCCAATCTTTAAGAACAAGGGTGATGTACAGAGTTGTAGCAACTGAAGGGGAATGAAGTTGATGAGCCACACGATGAAGATCTGGGACAGAGTTGTGGAAGTTAGACTTAGACAAGAGGTGACTCTTTGTAAGCATCAGTATGGTTTTATGGCAAGAAAAAGCATCACAGATTCCATTTTTGTTTTGAGGATGTTAATGGAGAAGTCCAGAGAGGGTCAGAAAGAACTTTATTTTATTTTTGTGGATTTAGAAAAAGCATACAACAGGGTGCTGAGGGAGGAGCTTCGGTGTTGTATGAGGCCATCTGGAGTGGCAGAGAAGTATGTTAGACAGGTACAGGACATGTATGAGGACAGCAGGACAGAGGTGAGGTGTCCTGTAGGAGTGACAGATAGCTTTAATGTGGAGGTGGGAGTGCATGAAGGATCGGCTCTGAGCCTCTTCTTGTTTGTTCTGGTCATGGACAGACTAACAGATGAGGTCAGGCAGGAATCCTCATGGACTATGATGTTTGCAGATGACATCATGATCTGTGGTGAGAACAGGGAACAGGTGGAAGAGAGCCTGGAGAGGTGGAGGTATGCATTTGAAAGACGAGGGATGAAAGTCAGCCGTAGAAAGACAGAGTACCTGTGTGTGAATGAGAGAGAGGCAGGTGGAACAGTGAGGCTACAAGGAGCAGAGGTCACAAAGGTGCAGGACTTTAAGTACTCAGGGTCAACTGTACAGGAAAACAGGGAGTGTGGTAAAGAGATGAAGAAGAGAGTCCAGGCAGGATGGAGTGGATAGAGAAAAGTTTAAGAAGGGATTTTTAAAAAAAAGGGTGGCAGCAAAAGTCAAAGGAAAGGTTTACAACAGCGGTCCCCAACCTCTTTAGCTCCACGGACTGGTTCATTATAAGACGATATTAGACGATATTATCACGGATCGGCCTTTAAAGGTGTGGCAGATAAATACAACAAAATAAAAAAATTATACGACCAGCATGAAAACGGGGTATTTTTTAAAACATAATAAAGGTCAATCCAACGTGCACTCGCAGCTTTGTTAGTTGCGTCCTGGTATTGTGTTATCAACATGAATAACACCCTCTCCTCCCCCTGATGTTCTCTGGTCAATATGATGATGTTTAAACATACCTTTTAAAATAAGATACACCACAAATATAAAGTGCACAAAGAATAAAACTCACCATAACACTGAATCAGTGGGAGCCCTGTGCCTGTTTCTCAGTAACGAGACAGGTTTGTGGGTTTGTTTTTAGTGGTAACGTATCACATGACCTAATTAAGCATTTTGACACGCATCAAGAGTGAGTCATAGATGGATGTAGTGGAGAGAATCTGATCATTTTTCAAAATAAATGTCATTCAGACTTCGAAAAAAAAAAGGAAATACTGTAAATTAATTATTCTTTCTGTGTGGCCTGGTACCAAATGACCCACGGCCCGGTACCAGTCCACAGGCCGGAGGTTGGGGACCTTTGGTTTACAACACAGTAGTGAGAGCAGCCATGTTGTTTGGTTTGGAGACAGTGGGACTGACAAAAACACAGGAGACAGAAGTGGAAGTGGCAGAGTTGAAGATGTTGAGGTTCTCCTTGGAAGGGACAAGGATGGACAGGATCAGGAATGAGGTCATCAGAGGTACAGCACAGGTTGAACGACTGGGAGATAAAGTTAGAGAGGCCAGACTGAGATGGTTTAGACATGTGCAGAGGAGGGACAGTGGGTATATTGGTAGAAGGATCTCTGAGAGGACATGGAGGTAGTTGGAGTGAGGACAGAGGACTCAAAAGACAGAGTTAGATGGAGGAGGATGACCCGCCGTGGCGACCCCTGAAAAGGGAACAGCTGAAAGTGGAAGAAGACTAAAATGGCTACAACTATCACTTCTCATCATAAGATGATCTTAGTCCAACACTGTGGCTTGAAAGGCAGTGAGCGACCTGCATTTGACCTTTAAACTTTACTGATCTTTTGGAGTTTTGTTAATTGCTGTTTTTATTAAGTCAGAGGATCCTCTGTTTGGTAAACCATCATGTCAACATTTTCAACTTGACTTTCATTCCTTTCCACAGGAACATGATCCCAGAGAGCTTGATTCAGGCTTGCTTTGAGCATGTAAGTTTCAGTTTTGGCCCACAGCGCCCTTTCTTACTTCTCATGTTCTGTCAGTGAAGTGAACTCTGCTTTTCCTCGTAGTACAAGACTGAGAGGGTGATGGTTGACGTCGAGAAATATGACCCTGACACTGGTCTCCCAGTGGTAAATATTTCCTCTTGGCCATTGTTCAGTTTGCCATTTTTTTAATTTTTTTTTTTTTTTTACACCTTAGTTCTGAAAACAGTGCTGCTCCAGAATTGTTGCCATGTTTGTTTTCTTGATGCAGAAATTTACAGAGATTCAACTGATAGGCGACTATGTTCCTGGACCCAACATGGTGGGCCTGATTGTTTGGGCTTTCATTTTTGGGATCCTGCTTGTGAAGATCGGAGAGCAAGGGGAAACCCTTGTGGCGTTCCTTAAAAAAATCAACGAGGCCTTAAACATAGTAGTCATCTGGATCCTGTGGTAAAATGAAACACAAGAAATCTGCAATATTTGATCAAAAGATTGAACTAAAAGTTTGAGTTAAATCACTCCAGGGTCTATTTGATTGCAGTACCAACAGGTGCAAACGTGCAGCAAACGCATGAATGATGCAAACTACAAAACACAAAAAAACCACAAATGCTACAGAAAATGATGCAATCACAGAAAAAAACAAAAATAAAAACATACAATCAACAAAACAAATACAAAGGAAAATTTCTGCAAACACCAACCACCAAGTCTTGTGGACCGCAGTGAAGTTAGTTTTAGTTTGAATATTGGATATTTGCGTTAACTCTTGGTCAGACGTTCACGTGACTTGGAGGTTATTTAATTTTTGTTTTTCAAGTGTCATTGGTTTGGTAATTTGTCGATGGTCTCTAAGCGAACCACCGTGTTCAGGAGGAAGAAGAACCCAGAGTTTAGTCCAATATCTAACCTAAAACTAACTTCACCGCGCACCATAAGACTCGGTGGATGAGTCCCTCAAGTGGTCCGGTGCACTTCCATTCACTGCATTTTTCCTTTTTATTTGTTTTGTTGGTTTCATGTCTATTTTCTGTGATTGCAGCATTTTTTCTGTCACATTTGTTTTTTTTTTGTTTGCATCATTCATGTGTTTGCAACGCGTTTCGCCGTCTGTCGCATAAAAAGCAGTTTAGACCGACTTTGGATCAGATTAACTCCCTGAAGGGATGTTAGATGTTTTTAAAGGTTAGATTCAAAGTTTCATTTTGGAGTTGTTACATGTACGTCAAACAGCTGTCTTATTTCCCTAACAGGCAGTAAAATCAGCCAGATTACTCTTTATTTGTTCCCATCTTGGTTTCGGTTTTAGGTATTTGCCAGTCGGCGTGCTCTTCATGATCGCAAGCCACGTGGTCGAGGTTCATGACTGGGAATCCATCTTTAAACTGGGAAAGTTTGCAGTTGTAATTTTACTTGGGTATGTTCACCTTCTCCACCTGAGGCAGCAGCTTTCCTCAACGCTGGCCTCAGAACAGCAACGACAACAACAACAAAAAGAGATTAGATCATAGTTGTGTGTTGTATTTAGAAAAATCTAATATAATGATATAAACAAGATTTTATTTTCTTCTGGGAAACAAATCAAAATACATTTGAAGTTCAGTCAGTGTCTCAATTATTTATTTAAATGTAGAGCTAAAATAAGACAAATATAATATTAAAGAAACAGTTTATACATCAAAACATGAGCATTTTATAATTTTTTTTTGTACCTATTGTACCCAAACTGCAGCTTTAAAATAAGGAAATATGTATTCTATAAAAGAAATCTGAGCAGATTTAGATTTTAAAGTGTATTTATAATATTTCTTATGTTGAGAATCATGCAAATTAGTTTAATTAAAAATAGAAACAAAGAGTCAGTTGTCAGTGTTTTTACTTAAAATAAGAATCCACACACACCGTGTCAACTATCTCAAAGATTAAAGTGTTGAAAGGAAAAAATGTCACTCGATGACATCAACATTCAGTCTGTCACAATAATCACCGTCGCCTGATGACATAAATGTGATTTTTCTATCTAGGCACAATCAGTGAACGAGTGGAGCTTCTTACTGACGTTAAAACAAAACTCTGAACTCAAAGGATTAGTTCGGCCTCTGTTACCATGGTGATCAAGCCAGGCTCAAAGAGAGCTTCTTCATTACTTGTTTCATTGCCTGGCTCTTAGTACTAATTGTGTCTTTCAGGCATGTAATCCATGGGCTTATCTTCCTCCCACTGATCTATTTCGTGTTTGTGAGACGCAGCCCCTTTGCTGTCATGAAGGGGGTCTCTCATGCCCTAATGACTGCGGTGCTCATCTCATCCAGGTAAGGTGGCGTCATGGCATTTATCGTCACAGAGAAGCAGACTTGTGTTTTCCCCATGTGGACGGTGCGCAGACAAAGCATGTGTTTTCCGTCAAAGCTCTGCCAGTCTGCCGCTCACCCTCCGATGCTGTGAGGAGAAACTGAAGTACGACAAAAGGGTCACTCGTTTCATGCTGCCCATCGCGACAAACATCAACAAAAACGGAACCGCCCTTTATGAAGCCTGTGCAGCTGTTTTCATCGCCCAGCTCAACGGCATCGAACTAGAATTTAGTCAGATAATTACCGTCTGGTATGTCTGGTTTTTATTTATTTTTTTGTTATAGCAAATTCAAGTGTTAATGTTGAAGGACAACGATGGAATGGGAATATTAGGAGGAAATGCATGACACAGCTGCTGTATTCTGACCCTGAACAGACCTCTAACAGAGTGTGTGGTGGATTTCGCAGGGTGACTGCAGCCGTCTCCAGCGTAGGAGCAGCAGGGATCCCGGCTACTGGAGCTGTGACCACTCTCTTTATTTTGACAGCGGTGGGTCTTCCTGCGAGGGACGCCTCGCTTCTGGTGGTTATGGAATGGCTCCTGTAAGTATTATCTGCTGCTCTCAGGTGTGTGCCGTTTCACCATGAAGCGTCCCTGAACAGCCTCACTTTGACCTCCAGTACTGATGTCAGAACAATTAGACTTTTTTGACCAGGATCATTTATAATTCCTCTATAAAACAGGATTTGTCAGACTGCTTTCCTTTACCTCCACAATACCACCAACATTAGGCATATCGTGCTTTGGAAGGATGCAGACAGATTTGTCTTACTTCATGACTGGACGACTGCAGGCCGCCACCACCGTGCTTCACTGTAGGGATGGTCTCCTCAACAAGCCCTATTTGCATGGAATAAGCATTATCTGGGGACCTCATGTAATAAATAAATTACTCTCCAACATCTGCTTTTTATGTGGTGCATTTGCACAGGATAACTGAAGCCTGAGATTTTTCTGGATATGATGTTAATGCGCTGCGTATTGCGTAACATCCGCTTACTTTGAGTTGATGTTGAAACTGTTTTTCAGGCTACAGCCACAGCTAGCCCACTGTATCTTAGGCTACAAACATAAGAATTATTCTTACTGCACAGAGCAATGCATGATGTGAGCCACCATTTGCATGGGACTTTGCTCCTTCTCTTCAGCCTTTTCTTTTATATGGCGACCGTTATTAAGGTTTTGCTGGACCGGGACACAAAAGGTTATCTATGCACTCCAATGCAGCCTCCATTGCCAAAAGCAAATAAAAATGTGCCTAGGAAACAAAAAACTCCTAATTGCGTATCGGATGCTGCCCATTTCTGTCCAAATCACAGAGATGCCTATTTGAATTAGATTAGTATTATCACAGGACCTCTGAGTTCAGCAAAATATAGTAGGTAATTTGTGGGGGAATTTTTACTTTACAAATTACTGACATGGCCGATTGGCACACAGACAATCTAATCATGCTATTATTACAAATAGCATGTGATCCCTTGGTAAAACTAATCCTGTGCGACTAGGGCTTTAGTTTCATCTTCTTCACATGATTAATGGAGACTTTCCAAGCAGTTTGTCTTATATTTTTAGGCAATATTTTTCTTTCCTGGCCACTTTTCCAGGAATGTGGGACTGATTTAACTAATAATGTGGCTTCTGAAGGTAATGTTTAGGTCTTCAAAGTAAAGGAGGTGAATACATATGCATACACCACTTTTCAGTTTTATATTTTTCAGAATTATTTAAAACAGGTTTTTGCCTCCCGTTTAATTTCATTAATCTAAAGTGTTTTTGTAGATCCTTTATTTAGAATTAAACTGAAAATCCAGTTTAATTTCAGGTTAAAGCCTACAGAACAGAAAAAAGGAGGGGGATACTTTTGGGAATAGTTTTTTTTATTATTTATTACTGTGCATCAGATAATATTTAATAAATAACATATTTGATCAAAAAAGTGATCTGCACATAATGTAACAGAGTCAGAGCTAAACAAAACTGTAAGTTGTGGAGATAAAGTTTCAGATTTTTTTTTCTTGACCTAAACAGCAGCAGCCTGTTGGTTAAAGTGAGTGACTTTGTGTTTTTGTGTTTGGGACTTTCTGTAAAGTTGGAAATGCCTCAGAAGTGCAGCCCGCAAATGGCCCAGTTTTATAGGGGTACAGCGGCGCTACTTCTGCTTTAATTTATAGTTCCAGTGTGTGTTGCTTATGGAAGTTGTGTATAACAAAAATAGACAGTGATGATGATTAATGACCAGTTTTTTGTTACTGATGTTTTTGTGCGTATGGCATTTTCTGATTTAGGGGTACGCCAAGTTGTAGTAGAAAATCCACAAAAGTCTTTGTACATGAGGCCCCAGGTCTGGAGTCACTCTGAGGACTAGGTGGTGGTGGTCCAACCTCACAGCGGGGGTGTGGTGTGTGTGTGCAGCACACACCCTGTAGTCCAGAAGGATTATTGTTTAAATTTATTAAAAAGAAATAAGGAGGCAGTGATAATCAATGAAGCCCAAAATGTCACACATTGGTTTGAAAACACCATCCTGAGCGGGATTCCTCTCTGACAGTCAGATGTTGTTCATGTGTCTCTGCACTTTATCTGGTAAAACTTGGAGCTCACTGTGAGAAAACGTTTCTCCTTCAAATGTGTGCTCCCCTCAGAGATCGCTGCAACACTGTCATCAATGTCTGGGGAGACTGCATCGGCGTGGCCCTCATTCACCACTTGTCAGTGAAAGAGCTGGTTGATGCAGATCTGGAAATGATGAGGTGAAACTTTCAATGTTTTGTATTCCCTGCGATAAATAAAGAGACAAACAGGCCTGCAGCAAGACAACCAGCAGTTACAGTTCATCCAACTAGAAATCTGTGTAAAGCTGCCAAAGCCATTTACCAGACAGTAGGTAATCAGTGTCATGTAAAATGCCCAATAATATTAGTAATTAATTATTGTGCCACCTTTATTACTATTTGTCTATTATTTTTCTTTGTACCATGTAGACAAAAGTTGAAGAAAAATCTGCAAAAACATACACATCAATTGAATTTTGTAAAAAAAAAAAAAAAAAAAAAACAGGCCTTTTTGGAGCTCTGTAGCTCAGACAGACTTCACAGATCTGTCATTTTTATATCTTTTGTGGTTTTTACACAATCACAGTTTAAGTTTTATGGTTTTTGAAAATTTTTACCAAAAAATGTTCATCTTAATGTGATGGTGTCAAACTTTAACTTTTGTCTGTTTAAACTTAACAAAATGTTTTTAAAGAAACTCTTCTTACTCCCCAGATCTTTTCCTTTCATATACAGTTTAAACATCAAAACGTAGACATATCTTGTCTTATTTCAACCACTGTGCTCCTCTGCTACAGTACACAGCTCATGATTTTCCCTCAAATCTTCTCAGAGCAAAGAGAAAACTCCAGAGGCTCCACTATAAAAGATCTGAATTTTCTCCCTATGAAACTGGAAATAACATTTATTTTAATCTATCATCTCTCCTACATAAAACGATATAAAAATTCACGTGTACCCATCAGATGCTTCAGAATCTTTTTCAATACAATTTTATAGTTTTTGTAACGTGAATGTTTGAGGCTAAATTTTTACACTGTGTTTCTGTCTGCCTGTCTTATTAAGAGTGCAGTCAAGGAGTGAGAGACAGGTGTGTGGGCATAGCAGCAGCTTTAATGTTTTTGATCTTGGTTTTTTATACACTTTCTACTTTAAAATGTAGGCTTTTTACCAGCTTTAGTTAATTTAAAGGTAAGTCAGTCAAATTACTATAGATACTACTGTATTTTACTGAATACTACTGTAGATACAAAACTTTACTTTTTAAAAAGAAAATTAATGTATGTTGGAGTTTCAGGCCGTAGCTACATTCACATTCTTTAAAACGTCTTCAGAAATGATTTGGTTTGAGTATAATGTGTTGAAAATAAACATTTAAACTTTCATAACTTTCAGAAAACATGAACAAAGCAGAGCAAGATAAATCTGATCTAAATAAATCCTAAAAACCATAAAAACTGCTGATGTTTAGTCATGCTCCTGTTTCAGCCAGACACTGAACAACCTGTAATTTCTTTTAGTTTGTCTCAGATCATTGATGACTCTGTTGTTCTTCTCCTTGAAAGGATGGGTGGAAATGCAAGCAACGACCGTCCTGCCACGAGCCCCCAGGCCCACGATGGCTACAAGGACTCCGATGATGAAACCTTCGATACCCCCCCAAATAGGCTTTCACCTGAGAGGAACAGGATGTGAGTGAAGCTCGACAAGAACTCCGAGATTTGCTGAGAACAATAAACTCTCCATAATGCTCTGATTTACTGTTCATTGTTGTGTATTTAAGAAAATAGTGGATTATTTGAAACCGTGGATTAATTGAATTAATTATTTAATTGAAACATTGGGTTGCCAGTGACCTGAAGGAACTGTTAAACAAGAAAAAAAGAGCCTTCAAGGGAGGGAGACTGGGAATTATTGAGGTGCATCCTCCTCCTCTCCTGCCCCCAGCCACCCTCCTTTGACCCACAGGTTTCCTGTCAAATCTCAGATGTTTTATCTTCCACCTCAGTCATTTCTACAAGTTGGTCTTCAACCAAATCAAGAGATGCTGCTTCTCCTTTTGCTTCCCCCTCTCACCTGTCTGTCTCCAGAAGTCAGGTGAAGAGGCAGCTGGAGAGACTGAACCAGAACAAGGCTGCAGGTCCAGATGGTGTCAGCCCCAGAGTCCTGAAGGCCTGTGCAGAGCAGCTCTGTGGGATTCTGCAACACCTCTTTAACCTTAGCTTGACCCAAGAGAAGGTTCCATTGTTGTGGAAGACATCCTGTCTGGTTCCGGTACCAAAGAAAACTCACCCATCAGTCGTTAATGATTATAGACCGGTTTCCTTGACATACCACATCATTAAGGTCCTGGAGAGACTCCTGTTGGCCCACCTGAGTAAGCAAACCAGCACATATCAAGACCCCCTTCAGTTTGCTTCTCACCGTGGAGTTGGAGTTGAAGATGCCATCATACACCTGCTTCAACAAACCCACTGTCATCTGGACAAAGCAGGCAGTACTGTGAGGATCATGTTCTTTGGTTTCTCCAGTGCATTTAACACAATTCAGCCTGATCTGCTTTGTCAGAAACTCCAGAAAACTCAGGTGGAGGCTTCAACAATCGCCTGGATCAATGACTACCCGACAAACAGACCACAGTTTGTGAGACTGAAGGACTGTGTGTGTAACCAGGTGGTCAGCAGCACAGGAGCACCACAGGGGATTGTACTCTCGCCATTCCTTTTCACTCTGTACACTTCAGACTTCCAGCACAAGTCATACTCCTGTCATCTACAGAAATATTCAGATGACTCTGCAGTCGTTGGGTGTATCAGAGATGGACAAGAAGCTGAGTACAGAGATCTGGTGGACTGCTTTGTGGCATGGTGTGGAAACAATCATCTCGTCTTGAATGTGAACAAAACAAAGGAGATAATTGTGGATTTTAAGATAAACAGGGTCAGGTCAAACCCTATTACCATCATGAGAAAAAAGTGGAGGTGGTTGAGTAATATAAATACCTCAGTGTCCATTTGGGCAAAAGACTGGACTGGAGACTCAACAGTGAAGCCATCTACAAGAAGGGACAGAGCAGGCTGGACTTCTTGAGGAAGCTTAGATCCTTCAGAGTTTGCAGCAAGACGCTTCATATCGTCTTTAAGTCTGTTGTTGAGTGTCATCTCTTCCCCTGTCATCTGCTGGGGCAGCAGCATCAGAGCAGGGACTTAAAGAGGCTCAACAACCTGATAAAGAAGGCTGGTTCTGTTCTGGGGACTATTGTGGAACCTCTGGAGATGATGGTACAAAGAAGGATTCTACACAAAATCAAGCAAATTATGGAAAACCCTGAGCATCCTCTTCATGAAACTATTATACAACAACTGAGTGTCTTCAGTCAGAGGCCTCTTCAAATTCACCGTAACCCAGACCACTACAGGAGATCCTTTCTGCCCACAGCCATCAGGATCTACAAGAACTCTTTGAAGAACCTTGAGTAACATGAGTTACAACAACATTTGATTTCTCTCTGGGAACAAAAATCATTTACCATTACATTGATATTTAATTTATATTTTAACCAATACACATCTGCTGCTCTAGTGCTGCAGCCCCAAATCACAGCTTAGTGTAAATGTAGTCAGTATTACATCGTAGGACGTTGTTTTTATATATATATATATATATATATATGTACTTTATTTTGCCATCTTTCTTTAGCCCTGTGAGATTTTTAAACAAGATCAAGGAAATGTGCTTAGAAAAGATGATCTGAGACAAGCTCTGTTGCTCAGAGAGCTGAAGGCTCAGAGGGAGGGCATTTCAGTAAAATCAGTTTTTCATTTATCTTATATTTTTTCTCTTATGTTTTAAATCGCTGGATATTATTTTTAAGTTTTTGAGGCTCATTGGATTTGGGACATTACCACCTTGGCCTTTTGACAACACTAGCTATTTTATAGTGATTTAAAGTTACTTTTAATTGTTTTAGCTGATTTTAACTTTTATTTTACAGTGGCTGTGTGTGTGGACTGCAAGCCAGCATTCTCACAGTTGTCTGAAGGAGGAGCTCTGCAATAAAGAGAAACTGATTTAAAAACTACCTCAGTTTTGCTCCCACAGGACAAACACATCTCCAAGCTGCAGTCACCTCTTTTTGCTGCCTCAGCCTTAAACTCTCTGCTTTGTCCGATGGTCTCAGTCACCATGACCACCCCGCCCTGGCAGCCTTCCACCCACTCTGGCACTCCTGCAACCTGAGGAGGGGCCAGCTGCTGCTGAGGGTGGTCTGTCCTCTCAGAGTGACACAGGTTGTGTCATCACCACCGATGCTCTGGACTTGGATCGCACAAGTTTGGTTCTGAACATCTTCAGGCCACCAGAAGATCTAGAGAGTTTGTATGGAACTGGTCTAAAACGTCAGCTTCAGGTTCACACTTTCGCTCCAAACTGAGATCAGCCGGAGCTGTCGTCCTCGTCCTGGACTGAAGTGGTGCACCATGGTAAAAGGTAGTGTTCACAACCTCCTCTGTCCCTCTAACCGGTTCATGATTTTGCAGGATGAATCCCAGTCTTGCCACAATGTTGTTTCTTGACCAAACTTGTTACTTGTTAAGACTTACCTGTGAAAGGTAATTCCAAGCGATTTGGTTTAGATACCTAAACGGTTAGAACAATTCCAAGCGGCACACGTACGAGGCATTTTACTATCTCCGATTCCTGCCTCCACAAAGATGGCACCGCCGTAGGAACGCCGTTCAGCGTTCTATGGGGCGTCTACGTATTAATGTCTATGGGTAACAAGCTAGTGTTTGGGGTTTGCTAGCGCTCCTTACCAAACTTCCGGGTCACCTAAATCCGACCAATTAAATATTAAAATCAAATTCTGTCCTGCTGCCCGTTTTTCCATTTCGTGTTTTCCATCAGAGCCTGAAAGTGAAATAGGAAACACCAGGCTTTTTTTTTTGGTTTTTGGTGTGATAATAAAAACCAGAATAATGATGTTTGATTGTCAGTTGAAAATGGAAAGAACGAATGATACACGGATTCAGTAACTTATTCAGAGCAGATGGGCTGCATCTCAAAGGGAGGGGGGTTCATTTTATTTGCAGATCGTTTCACAGTTCAGTCCCATCATAGTGCCTGTCTTACTTCAGCACACATGTCTCTGATCCTTCCTCATCGTTTGCTCACTGCCCACAAGATGTTCCAACAACAAGCTCACCCTGCAGTCCACATGAAGCTCTCCCCTGCCTGTCTGGTAACCTTCCCCCCTCTGACCACTCAGAAATATCCCCATCCCAGTTCATTAGTCATCCCTTCCACAACCATTAATTGTAAATATTCAGATCTGCACCATCCACTAAACCACAGCAAAATATTTTTTTTTTTGTGTGTGTGTGTACTAAATGTATTGTTTTGATATGTGGACATGCTATAAACTAATTTCCTATTGGGGACAATAAAATTACCATTACCACTGAACGTGACAGCCTGACACAAAATGCACGTGAGTAATCTGAGACTGTTCGAATAAACTAGGCCACAGAGCTTTATTGTTATAGCTTGTATAGAAATGTTTCATGAAAGAAAACTGTAGGATAAGATTTCACTCCATATTACAGATTCCCAGTCCAGATTCCCAAAGTAAATCCTCAGAAGCAGACACTACCTGTTTGTAATTTGACTAAACATGTCTTCAGCAGTCACATGAGGGCAGCCAATCACCACCTGAAGCTGTGTCCAGTTAGACCACTTCACCTCCTGTCATGTGTAAGGTTTTACAGTGCTGCACCATTTCACACTCGCAGTCTAGTCCTGACATTCTTCAATGTCACAGACTGCTTCAGGGGCTATTCTTTTTCTCGATCAGAACAATGACATTTGTACCACAGTTCAAGTTTATCCAGTGGGTGATAAAGGCTGACAATCATGATGTGACAACAGCAGTGGCTGTCTGAGAAACCAACCTGTGATGGGCTTCTTTGTTGACTTCTTAGATCCTCCAGATTTTGTGCTAAAAGCTCCAGCTGCAGGTGCTCTGCTCAGCATGATCCAGCTCCCTGCATGCAAACACTGACAACACACACACACAGACAATATTACATTTGGTCATCAACAAAAAGCATGAACAAGTAATTAAAAAGTTGCATTGCTTGAAGGAATGCATATCGCTTGACACCTTGCATGCCAGAGTTTTGAAAAATGATCTTAGGTGATCCGTTAGTGCTCAGAGTATGTGTTGGCCATGACTCTCAGCTACTACCACACCAAATGTTAGCTTAATATCTGAAAAATTAAAAGGACTGTATATTGCCCACTGCCATTCATGCCCACTTCTATCTATTTTTTGTCTAAACAAAGCAAGCGATGTGTTCACAGCACAAAGTTGAGCTTGATCCGAGTGCAGGTTGGAGTTGGAGTTTTCATGGACAAGATTTCAAAGCGCAGTCATGGAGGGGGGGAGGGGGGGGTCTGGTTTGGGAACCTCAGGGTCTCTACTTCCAACAGATGAGCTCAAATATCTGAGTCTTGTTCCGACTGATCAGTGTCTCTCTGCAGTAATGAGGGCGTTACTTTAGTCTGTTGTGGTGGAGAAGGAGCTGAGCTGAAAGGTGAAGCTCTTGATTTACTGGTCTGTCTGCATTCCAACCTTCACCTATGGTCATTAGGTATGAATGATAACCGAATGAACGAGATCCTGGATGCAAGCAGCTAAAATTAATCTACTTTGTGGGGTGGTCAGGCTGAGCCTTAGAGAAAAGGTGAGGAGGTTCATCCTCTAGGGGCAGCTCAGAGTAGAGCTGATGCTCCTCTGCAATGAAAGGAGCCAGTTGAGGTCAGTCAGGCATCTCATTTGGAAGCCTCCCTCTGGAGGTGTTTTGAGCAGGTCAATCTAAGAGTAGACCCAGGGCAGACCTAGAATTTACTGAAGGGATTGTGTTTCCTCTCTGGCCAGGAAATGCATGGGGAGTCACTGTGGAGAGGGATGTCTGAATTTTTTCCTGGAGCTGTTCCTTTTGCGATGGATGGATGGATGGATGGATGGATGGTGCAATGATTAATACTGAAATAATAAATGGTAAATGGACTGTACATATTTAGCGCCTTTCTAGCCAAACAGGCAACTCAAAGCACTTTACACCACAATCTGTGCCCTCATTTCCCCATCCCCACACACATTTGTACACACTTTACTACATCACTACAAAGATAATCTGAATAAATCATTCTATAGACTCTAATCACACCTTTAAACTCCATTCATACACCAATGGGGCACACATTGGAGGCAATGAGGGGTTCAGTGTCCTGCCTAGAGACACTTCAACATGTGATTACTATCAGGAATCAAACCTCCAGCTCTCTCATTGGATGACTGCTCTGACCACTGAGCCAAAAGTAATGACTAATATTTATTACATCATTAATGTTCATGAGTCCAGCAAAGGTATTAGTCATCAGTGGCATAAAAAAACATCTTACATCCATCTTTTGACAAAAAAGTCACTTCTAAGCAGATTTTAACACAGGGCCAGTTTCCACTGGATCACTGGATGATTATTGGCACAGGTTTTGCCAGTCACATACAAACAAGTCTGTGCTCATTTTTACAAGCTTCATACAGAGATGCAGCACCCTACTACACCCAGAAAGACAAATTCCATTACAGCTCAGTGGAGAAGGCCTGCGTGTCTGGTTTGAATCTGCTCCACTGAAGCACGCAGCCCCAAGTACGAGGCGTTGTTTTCTGCTTCAGTTCAAAAGATCTGACATTAAAGACCATCAATTTCTGATGTCAACAGCCAGTGAAGACTTCCAGACTGGATACTGTCAGCAGTAACATCCCTGTCCATTAATTCTGAGCACAATTAGTTCAGAATGTAAACATTTCACAGTGTATTACCTTGACATGGCTCAGGCGTCCTATTCTAAGCAAGGAGGTCGCCATTTTTCTTCAGTCTGCCTGTGCATCAAGAAAAAAAACATCAACACAAAATCAACAGGATCATAAAAATGACATGGAAACACATGCAGTCTGCAGGCATCCATCCAAGAAGCATCAAACACAGCTCTACTAATCACAGACAGACTGCACTAATGTGTCTGTGGGGCAAAAATCAGATAAGACAAAGTGAAATATTAATGGTACCTTCAGATAAAAGCTGTGCACACTTGGATCCTGCAGTCCAGACGCAGCTCAGACACGGATCAGTGCAGATTTGTCCCGTTTTATGTAACACTCGCCCGTAACGCCCCCCTCCCTCAGTAACCGCTGTCAGTAACGCCCCTTGTGTTGTGTTTTGTGTATTTTCTCCCTTAAATCTGACATTTTTTGTTTATTTACAGTTTAGGCTTCATAGCTGACTGCTTTAGAGATTCAAACTTCTCTGCTGCTGCTCTCAAAGCTAAAAGTGTTTCGTTTGGGAAGAAAATTCACGTTTTTTTTTCTGGAAATCACATCAGGATATCCTCCCTCAAGTAGGTACTGTCCTGCGTTTGTGTGTGCGGGGATTACGTAACAGCGTGTGACGTGTTTTTCGTGCGACCCAACAGCACGTCTCTCCGCGTGGACTCCAAGCGTCAGTAAACATGACTGCCGTGGGTTTCTGTGGAGCTTGGTTTATCTTAAGCTGCGACAAGAAACTCGTAGCGATTCACCGAAAGGAGAGCAGGTGTGAGCCGCTTCGTGTCGTTTGACTTCCGGTTAGCAGCGTTAGCTAGCTGCCCTGGCACAGACAGACGAGTGGTGCTAGGTTCGGGACAGGGCTGCTGAGTTACCTGGTGGTACAGGAGCACTTGTGTTAGGACACTTCATTCTTATTTATTTTATTTATGCCTATCTCCAGTCACTGGGGAGAGGCAGGGGACACCCTGGACCTGTCCCCAGTCCATCACTGGGACACAGGGACAAATGAGACAAACAATCGTTCACGCTCTCTACTCACTCCTATGGACAATTTTAGAGTTACCAATTAACCTAACATGAATGTTTTTGATATGTGAAAGGAAACCGGAGTACCAGAGTAAACCCAGATTCTTAAAATATTTTGCTGATATAATAAACTGTAGATGATGGGAATTTCAGACTTTTCAATTTTTCCCTTGAGGAACATTACTTTGAATTTACTTCACTATTTCTGAATGTTTTGGGGGGGGGGGTTTCTGACTGGTGAACCAATGCCCATCTTTACTTCTGAGAGATTCAGCCTCTCTAAAATGCTCTTTTTATACCCAAGTCTTCTTACTGACCTGTTGCTGAATGCTACTCCAGCTGCTTCTTATTTTTTTTGTACCACTTAGCCCCTGGCCCAACTTCTTTTAAGATGTCTCGCTGCCATCAAGTTCAAAATTACCCCCTTTTTGTATTATCCTAGTTTAAACATTAGATACTTTTGCTATGTTTCATTCCAAGTAAAAGCTGGGGTTTGAGATTTGCAAATCATTGCTTTCTGTTCTGGTTTACATTTTACACAATGTCCAAACTTTATCAGAATCTGGATTTTCATTAGAAGTGAGAAAAAGGAGCTCTTTGATAATGCAAATTAACATGGAGCAACCTCTGTGAACTTTAGAGTATATAATGTTTCACAAGCTTTGATGTATGGAGTCTTTGCTTAGCAGCTACAGGATAATGTTGTCTATATTTGATTAGTTTGCTGTAAGGTGGTGTGTAAAAGTTGTTGGTACTTATCGTATCAGTTGGCTTAAATTTATCCAGAGTGTCACTCCGACAGCTCTCTTTGGGTTTTTGGTCGACATTAAGATAAAACATTTCTCATGTTCTTTTGTTTTGTTTCGCAGAGAACCGTTTGTGTTTGACTGCAGCTCCGCGGAGAAGAATCCAAAAAGTTTAAAGAAGGACAACAGCAGGTAAAGACTCGTGGTTCCTGCAGAGGATAAGTGGCTGTGAGGCGGGAGTAATTTTCCAGCTGCTCCATGTCTTCTTTGTCGTCAGTGATGGTGGTCCCTCAGAGGAAACAGGAAGTGACACGGTCCTCGCCTTTGCAGTGTCTCGGTCAGGAAAACTGCTCGCTTTAACTGATGACTCCAAACGGCTGGTTCTGTTTCAGTGTGAGCCTTCATGGCGCTGCATCAGCATCAGGTACGACTCAGGCTGGCTTCATGATTATTTCTTATTTCCTGTGGCCGAGTGTCACATCCATCTGAACCAAACCTGCTGTGGTTTCATGGGAACGAGTTTTAGGATCCTCCTTACTTTGTACCAATCAGAACAAGAAGCTGTCAGTAAAACAAACACAACTAACACATTTATTGATCATCTTATTGATGACCCATGAAGAAAAAACAATACGATCACAGTAGTTTTATTTTGTATGTAATATTTCACACAGACAAAAAATGTTTTATAACCTGAATAGTTTTTGCCTGCCACCAAAGACGAAAGGGTGATGATGTGTGTGCGTGTGTTTGTCTTTCTGTTAGCAAAATATCTCAAGAACCACTGTATAGGTTATACTGAAACTCTGAGTGTAATCTTAACATCAACATCTTCAGCTAAGTAACGTTTGCAGTCAACCCAAATCAAAATGGCCACAGCTAATCAAACCTAGCCAACACAAAAATGGGTGTAACTCAGTCAAGACAAGGTTTGATTAAAACAGATTTATCAACTGTGTCGCTTCTCAACATGAGCTGATTCTAGTCTCACACCCTGGTGGGTGTGAATGCACCTGCTGAGCCGTGACGCTTCGTGTTTGTGTCCAACAGGTGGGTGGTCAGGAGGTGCACGTCTCTGGTATTCAGCCCAGCTGAAGATGAGCTGCTGGTGGCTGATAAGTCAGGAGATGTGTACTCTTTTTCAGTGACCGAACCACAGATGGAGGGGGAGCTAAAGATGGGCCACCTGTCAATGCTGCTCGCTGTGGTAAGAAGGATTTATGGATAAATACAGATTAGACACACCTGAAGGTTCATGCAAAGTTAAATATTTATATAAATCTGATATTTGACGTTTTCTTGTCACAGAGTTATGTTGTTTCTGAGTTTCAGTTTTATCATTTTGAAAGAAACGTGCAAAAGTTTGTCCTCATGCTTAGAAAACGAATGATCAACTCATGCAAGTTGTTGTGCCAGTGACATGCACACGGTTTAATCATTTTCAGCTCTCATCAGCCAGGAAAGGGCGAGCAGTTGTGATTTTATTACATAGGACGAAGATGCTTGTTTTTGCCGAGGAGCTGAACACCACATTGATTGAGATCGTTGAACACATTTTCAGGGTTCGGGTGAGCTGCTGATCAGCTCCACACTGGAGAGCTGGAGGAGGTACCACTGGTACCAGAAGGTTGAGGGTATATAGGACTGCTCTGAAACTCCTGAACATTACAAGAAGAATAAAAAACCGTAGATGGAGACAGAAACGTTAGGTATAAAAAGGACTTGCTGACCATGAGATTTGAAGGGAGTGGCTGACAGAGACTGAGACCTGGAGCCCTTAAACCAAAGTAGGCGTGGGCTGAAAATGCAGTGTCAAAAACACTAAATTTGGCCATCATAATCTTCCTATAGTTTAACTGCCTTTTAATAAAATAACAGATAGTTAAGATATCAGAGAAATAACTTATTTAGCTGTAGGAACATAATATGAGATTCCCTCTTATACCCAAGGCCTGTCTGTGGTTCAGTTGATGAAATGATTGTGGGTACAGTGTTGATTCTCCCGGCAGCCACATGTTTTCACAGACACAAAGCCCTCAGTGAGCTCGGTCTGAAATGTGCTGACGTATCTGTCGTCTTTCTGGCTGCAACACACCCTCTCCTGCGTTGTGTTGGTTTTATGTAGAACACACAATCTTCAGACAAGAAAAATATTGTTTTAATTGAATGTGTTTGAAACTCGAATATAACTGTGCTGAGAGGTTAAAATGGTTTGGTAATCAGGTAAAACCTACTCAGTCAGCTGGGTCTGTGTTACAGATACTGAGCTAGAATGAGGTGTATGACTCATCCTCTGAGCACTGACAGGTCCTGTGAGATCTGTGTTTGAAACTGTGGCACAAGTTGCAGCGAGTAATATGACTTCTGTCAAGCAATGCTGCTTTTCATTTCATGATGTGTCCCTGCAGGTCATAGCAGCGGTCACACATTCAACATGTTGACCTTTCCTTCCCATCTTTCTGCAATGTCACCCCAATTAACACGGGACTCGTTGAAACACACAAGTGCACTTCTTTTTTTTTTTTTCCTCTGATCGATGTCTATCAAAGCTGACTGATTCCCTCTCCCTCGTTCTTTCAGGCCATATCACCAGATGACAAGTATATCATCACAGCAGACCTTGATGAGAAGATCAGAGTGAGCCATCACAGGTCTCCGTACAACATCCAGTCCTTCTGCCTGGGACATCACCAGTAAGTACCTGCTGGCGTGGGGTGATTGGAGTCCATCAGATTTTTTTCTTTCAAGAGTTTTAACTTGTAAATGACTGTACAATTCAGTCCAAACCAAAACACACAGTAACACACACTAACCTATTTCCAGCAACATTAACATTAATTGTGTGTTGTGATTGGTGAACATGTGCACAAAAAAGGAGGGAGACTTGGCCATAAAGCTATGTTAGTAAAAGGGTAATTATTATATATGTGGCAACACAAACAGCTGAACCGCAGCATAAAATCTATGGATTGACTCAAAAACAAAGTCGTGTAAACAGCCCCTCAGTCTGTCATCATTTGTGTGTTTGTGTATACACAATAAAAGAGTGAATCTATAAAAAACACAAGAAATAGAATTGTCATAGTTTGGTCTGTGGGCAATCAAATTACAGGAAAGACGATAAGAAAAGACAACTGCATAAAAAGACAATACTTCATCTGCTGTTGGTCAGGTGATCAAAGATCCACAGCAACAGGCGATGGCTCACTCCCGAGACTTTCACCATGTCTCTTTAGAACCACCGGCTGATTGGTTACTCATATTTGATGTGTGTATTTTCGGATGAAAGTGATAATTCTCGTTTTACCATCCTTTCTCTCAGATTTGTCAGTGCTCTGCAGATACCACCAAACCATTCACACTGGCTGCTGTCTGGATCAGGGGTATGTGTGCATTTCTTGAATTACTGTGAAGCTCAAACTCATCAACCACTTTATTAAAATCAGCTGCATCATTAAGAGCTTAAATAAAATAATCACTCACTTTGTTCTTGTACAGTGCATTGGATTTCAAAGGCTTCTTGTAATGATTAGAAATAAAATAAAAATGGTCAGTAATTTACATATTTCATCAAAACAAAGGTAGGGAAATGCATTGCTGTGTGGTTTTGACCCCCTTCCTCATACATACACACACACAGTTTTTGATAATGTCACTAGTCAGAAGAAAAAAAAAAACTGGAGAGAAGAATTTCTTTTGTTTGTTTGTTTGACTTTCAAGATTAATGCTGAGGTTAAAATTACTCACATGTACTCCCAAGTATTTGTAGCAGTCCACAACCTCCACTTCCTTCCCCAAGATGTTGATGGCCCTGGTTGTGGGGTTTTCCTTCCTGAAATCGACCACCATCCCCGTTCAGGAGCACATGATTCCTGCGAGACAGTGTTGTCCACCAGGTCCCTGTACTCTCTAATACACCCCACAGCTGCAGAGTCGTCAGAATACTACTGAAGGTGGCATGACTCAGAAAGTCTGTGGTGTACAGAGTGAACGGGAAGGGAGACAGGACCGTCCTCTGTAGACAGGGTCCCCCATGGCGCACAAACTGTCTGACAGATAATCAGCCACCCAGGAGACAGTATAAACACTGACACCCATCCTGAACAAACTTCAACAAATCCAGTTGGGTTCAGGAGCACAGTGAGGTTCACTTCATTACGGTTGATCTTGAAATACAAATTCTTTTTTTTTTTTTTTCACCCAAAATGTTGACTTTAATTTTAAAACTTAAAAAAAAAAGTTTTTTTTTTTTTTTTAGCTGAGTGACCCGATTACGCCATCATATAAAACAGTGTTGGAGCAGTTAGGATTTAAAAAAAAATCTACAAATCAGAAGAAACACCACTTTGTTAAAAAAAGAGAAAGCTTCAAACGTTTAAAAAAATTTTTTTTTATTATTGCAGAACAAATGTTCTGTGTGCTTTCGGGTTGAACAGCTGAATCAGTTTATGGCGTGTGGGTTTGTGTTTTTTTTAGTATTCTGTAAAAGTGTCTCTGTGTGTCAGGATGGGAGCGTGAAGCTGTGGGAGTATGAGTCGGGTCGTTGTCTGCAGAGCTGGGACCTCAGACTGCTTGAAGAGAGTTCTGATCCTGACACAGAGAAGGTACAGCTCCACATCCAGAGTCCACTTCACTTCCAGGAAGATTTCCCATGTATTCACGGGCAGAACACACACAGAGAACACTGCACAACAGAACCCTAAGAACCGGCTCCATGTTAAATGCCAAAATAAATTGGTTGGTTATAAAATCCATCGTAGCAAAGAGCAGCATTCACTTCTGCTCTACTATATGATGTTATCAGGTATGTATTTACATGTGAAATGAGGGGAAATGTATAAATCATAAAACTACAAAATAAATACCAAAAAAATACAAATTTTAAACAGTCATAAATGTCAATGGATCCTTCATGTCACATAAAATTGAACTTATTGTGCAAGAAAATCATCTTCCAAAATCAGAAAGGTCCTGAAGTATTTATTCATACATGAGATATATTTAGCTGACAAATAGAAAAAACGAACACTCAGGCAATTGCTTGACTGTCTGTCTTCAAAACATGAGGCTCAATCAGGATTAGTGTGCTGCCACTTCTGGTAGCAGTACACACACATGCTCAGGCATGCTTCCCAGTGGAAACATCTTTCAAACTTTTAACTGGACTTTACGTGACCGAGCTGGTAGTTTGGATATCTTTACCATGTTTTACACAAATTCAGTTTTAAGTTTGAGTTTTGTCGATTTTTTTCCACAGAATGTTAAATGTAGGGTGATGACGTGACACACTAACTTCCGAGCTTGTCTGACGAACCCTCAGACTTCCTCAAACTTTACACTTTTCTACAGTTTATTCATCAGAGCGTCGGGATTTTGTGAGTTTAGATTACAAAACAAAGTCCAAAATCAGCCTTTGGGATAAGAGAAGAAAGCGTTTCAGGCAGTACCAGCGTTGGTGCCCTTCAGCACTTCTGCAGAAATGTTCTAGTTTGTTTATTTATTCGAGGTGTGGCAGTGGAGGCAGACGGGGGTGGGGAGCGTTAAGATTGACAGATGAGTTGACCCCTGTGAATCTCAGGTGTGCCCTTTCATATTTGTGTTTAAAGTCTGTAGATTCTTAAGCAGTTGGGTATAAGAGTGGTACACATTAGGCATTTTTGAGCTAACTAAAGATAATATACTCTATAACAGTAGTCTGTACTGATAATTGTAACCAGATGTTACTGATACAAACACGCACCATGTATGTATCAGTAACTTCTGTAAACCAAAGGGACTCTAAAGTCAAATGTGAGGCCATCTGTCTGACAGCTGAGGCTTGGACCAAACTGGGTCAAAGAACAGCACAATGATCCCAAACACAGCAGCTGATCTACAACCGAACGGCTCAAAAAGAAAAGAATCAAGGTGCTGCAACGGCCTGGTCAAAGTCCAGAACCTCGCTCCGATGGAAATGATGCGAAGGGACCTTCAGAGAGCTGCAAACGTCAGTGAACTGAAGAATAGTGGGACGAAATTCCTCCACAACCTGATAACAGCCTGCAGAAAACAAGTGGATGACTAATACGCGTTTTTCTGTGGCTGATGCCCATCTTTAGAAGTCAGGGCACCAGGACTGATTTCTTTTTTTTTTTAGTTTTTGGTCACTATGTGTTTGTCATTTAACAAAACATAACAGTAACTGCTTAAATTAAATAAGCATATATTTAACAACTTTTACAAAAAGTTGGACTCTTAAAAAAAATACATAAAAGATCATTCTCGCTTTAAAAAAAACTAAATTGCGACCTACAGTGAGCTGGTTGTAGCAGCTGCTACGGCGTCTTCATCTTTCTACGTAATAATAAGTTCATAGATGTGGCTGCTTGACGATTTTTTAAAAACGTGTCCAATAATGGACAGCTGATTAATCGATCTACTGCATATCTACATAAAACCACTGCTAAAGGAGGTTCTACAAGCTGCAGGATCAGGGGCTGGACAGTTATACACCTAGTTTGAGTTTCTTTTTGTTTTTGGATTGGTTTTCCTTCTATGAATGGCACGTGCTATTGATCATATTAGGTTGTGTTTATCTTACTTCAGGACCTAGCTAGAAGCAGCTCATTGTTATTTTTCGTGTGTAAAGCCTTTACAATTAAAGATGTACTTCCTGTTTACCATACTGTAGAAAGGCTTAATGTGGTTTTCTCTTCCAGAACATGACAGTGTGTCGGCTCACCAGCTCCCCAGATGGTCGTCATGTGGCTGTGTTGTGTGAAAGGTGAGTCCAAACGTCCTGACACGGTTCTGCTCAAATACCTGGGAAAGCCTGGCGTTCGGGTTTCTCTTTTCCTTCCCTTTTGCCGGGCATAGAAGAGAGGAAGATCTGCTTTGCGGAGGGAATAATATGATCACTAAGGCTGCTCCTGATTGGTAAATGGTAGATGGTCACAGTCGCATTACTGCTGTTTTACACATTAAAATGAGCTCAGGGGCAAAGGTGAGGTCACTTCAGTCTTCCCTGTCTGTCTTCAGAGTCTCTACAGTTTACTTTTTCACTCTGGACCAAGAGGGCGACAAGAAGCTCGTGCCCCACAGCAGGCTCCACCTGCCCCACTGTCCCCTGGATGTAAACTTTGACCTGGAAGGCCGGCTCTGGGTGCTGCTGGACTCCAGCGATGCGCCACTTCAAATGTACAGGCTCGGACAAAACTCCTGGGAGGTACCGTGGAACGCACTCATACTCACTATACGCCCTCAGATAATCACCAGCTTTTGGCCTGCTGGTTATTAGTGCGGCTCACAGATTAAGGCCAGTTATCCACCGGTTAGTGGACCGGTGGGTTAATCTTCACCTTTTCAAGTTCACAGATTAAAATGTGTCCTGAACCCCACACTGCATCAGACACATTTATTTGTTGGGATTCTGTAAATGACAGAGCAGTGATGCATTTATAGAGTAAATAAGGTCTTGCATGCTTTGAGGGATTGCATATAGGTGCCACCTTTCATGCCAGAGTTTTAGACTAAGTTTATTTTCAAAAATAAATAATGTCATCTTGTGATTGGTTAACAAGCAGAGTATGTATAGGGATGGCTTTCAGCTACTACAGTGTCAAAATTTACCTTAATATCCGTATAATTGACTGAGTTACAGCCATTTTTGTGTTTGCTAAGTAATGCCATTCAGTGCAGTGATAGTTTTACACAGTAAAAATCTAAGACATTCAGTCAAATGGTGCGTATTTATTGATTGTAAGGATTCACAGTAAGTCAGTGTTGCTTAGATTCTGCTGGGAACACTCAGTAGACTGATCAGATGCTCTCCTCTTCCCTACAGTGTGAAAGTGAGCATCTTGAACTCAACAGAGTGACTGAAGCCCTCCGGCCACACTGGGACACAGTGGAAGGTGAGTAACCCAGACAGTGTTTTTTTCACCATGTTTAAGACCTGAGGGTTTTTTTGTTTAAGATGGAATTTAGTAATTCAGGATCTAAAACAAATAGCTGGGCTTGACCAAACCTGGTCGAAGTGTCGTCTTTACTTTTTGTTTAAACCAAAGAACGCTCATATTTTGGAAGTTGTGAAATTTCCTTTTGGTGTTCGCATAACTGCAGTTATTTTCTACAAAAACATTAGCTTTGTCACTCAAAATTGGCTAAACATATGGTTCAAATATATAGTTCCCAAAATCTTAACAAGACGTAGTGTGGCATGCTCAGCGAAAGGATGCAACAATAACCAGAGGGAGAGGAAAATACTGTAAATCTGTATGATTTTAACCATCACAATCTGAGGCTGTCAGAGTGCTCTGGAGTCCGGTCTGGATTAAATAAACCTGACATTTAGCCTCATCCCAAGTAAGGAAGAAAGTCTGGCTCTTAACCTGGTCTGGACTAGCTAAACCTGTCTGTTCACCTGATCTAGATTAACTAACTGGTCTATAAGGATATAAAGAACATCCAGTGAGACTTTTTGAAACCTGTTTAGTGGATCTAGTTGTAACGCCACAAGTCCAGCTGTCTCGTGTAATCACTGTCTTCTTAACTCTCCTCCTTGTGTCGCCCCTCACCACTTCTTGTTGTCGTTTCTGGTGGAACAGCATCCACAAGAACCAACAACCGCTTTGAGCACCTGTACAAGGTGGGCTTCGACAATGTGTCGGTGTACCTGCAGAAGAAGCAGCAGAGGCTGGACGAGCAGCAGCTGAAGAGAAGGAAAGATCCGGCAGCGAACGGCAACAAGAGACCAAAGAAGGAAGCGTCCAGAGCTGAGATCCAGTCGTCTGCCTGAGTGGACTCCATACTTTGAGTTTATTAAAGCGAACTGTAAACGCGAGCCTTATCAAAGAGCTATTTTTGGTTTAGCACAAAGATTGGTCTGATTTGTATTTTGTTATTTAAAATCTTTCTGTTGAGATTAAACTGTTTTGCGTTACTCTCATTGATTAATTTAACTGTGGTTCATTTTATATTTCCAATTTAGGTCACGCAACAAAAAGTAATTTATCCTCCATATACCCCCTAAAAAGTACAACTCGCACGATAAAAAATGGTATTAGTGAACTGATTTATATTTCTTTTTTAAATAATAGTTTTACTTTTGTGGCACTTCTAGATAAAAGACAATACACATTCATCATACATGCACTCACTGATTTTTATTTATTTAATATCAGGCTGATTTGTCAATTTCAGATTGTTACTATGACTGTATTTTGGTCTCGGACCATGCTTCAGTCTTCATGAACATTTATATCAAGACATTTGCTAATGTGTAACCACCATGGTGTCTTGTCACATCTACACCTACATGACTTTGTCAACATTGTTTCTAAACCAATAGATTTTTTTTCTTTCAGGGTAATAAGGCTCCAGAGGTCACAGCCTCCATGTTGTGGGAAGCAATGAAGGCTTTTATAGGTGGGGAGATTATTTCTTACAGGACCCATCGGAGAAGGTTGAGAAGAGAGAAACCGAACGGGTTCCCTGAGCACATTGTGTTTTTAGATTCTTTATACGCGACAATAAAACAGCCGGATACATATAAAAAAAGCAGATGTCTTTACAAGCCGACTCTGATCTTATCACATCGCAGCACATTACTGAACTTGAACTCAATTCCAGGTCCAAATATGAGCAGGAGGATAAGACAAGTAAACTGGTGGCTTATCAGATGCAACAAGTATCTGCATCCCAGCTGATACCTCGAGTTAAAAATGGTGCAGGAGTAACATCAGACCCACTGGAAATTATTAAAACTGTTGTGCAATTCTTAAGTGGCTATATTCATCCGATTGCTCCCATGTTTCTGCAGACCTGACCTGATCTCCTTTAATGGCATTAACACTCCTGCTCTGGATCAGAGTCTGGTCAGGGCCGTTCTTTCACATCAACAGAGCTTGAGGCTGCAGTCAAATCTTTAAAAAGCAGTAAAAGCCCAGGTTCAGATGGCTTCCCACACAAATCCTAGTTTTTTTAAGCATCTGACTCAATTCCTATTCAAGGTGTTTACTGAGACATGCTCCCTCAAACCTTAAACCTACGAAAAAGGGTAAAGACCCATTATTATGTGGTTCATATCATCCCATCAGGCTGTTAAATGTTGAGGAACCACACAGGCTTCTCCATTAAGTCTTACAGAGGCACAAAACTGGGTGGATGGCAACTAATATATGAAATCTGAATTTTTGGGGCTCAGTATGAGGAGAATGAATTCCCCCCCATCGTTGGTGGTTATGGCAGTCATCTGGTAGCATTGAAAGCCTTTAATAAAAACTCAATAAGTTCAGCCTGAGTTTTCTGTTCCAATAAGAACGGTTAGTGAAACTTTGAGTCTGTCACCATGGTAACAAACTGTGAATGAAACTGAGTTTCTACCAGTCTCCGAGGTAGATATCTGACATGAATAGTACATTTATAATCAAACTGACTGAAGCTGGAGCAGAATTGCTTTTTTCGATTAAAGGTATCACCTTTTTATCAGGTTCACACATTTATCTCCTCCTGCGTATATGGAATAAAACACTTTGGATGTGCACTGTCATCAGAAGTCTGTTCATCACGCTGAGATATAATCTGCAGAAATTAGTTTGCTGAATAAAACACCTCTGCAGTTACCACAAAATTAAGGAAAATGATGTACATTCCTTTTCATCTGTTTTATTCCCTACAAGCCTCCAAATGCAGCAATTTAAATTTAAACTCTGTTTTCTAACAATGAATATTGCAGTCCAAATCCAGAATTTCCTTCTCTGTTTTTATGAGACTATTCAAAAAAACCTAACTAACGGTGACAATAACAGAATAATCCTGAGATTAATTAGTGTTCATTAGTGTTTAATATATTAAGAATCCAAAGTATATGAAGCAACATTTGTCCAGAGGCAGGCAGGGAAGTAAAATGTGCTATTATTTTTACTTTATAAGCTCATAAATCAAAGTATTATTTAAAGAATAAACTGTTAGAATTAAGACTGAAACCTGTAGTCACCGATTAAATTAAAACAATTAAATGTAAAAGCAATAATGGTTTTAAAAACCTCATTTTACAGATATCTTCCTAAAAACAGATTTTCTTTCCTCCCCAAAATCATTTCAATTAATAAGCTGGTTTAGAAGAACATGGCACACACAATTTCTTTAATTATTTGACTCTTCATGTAAAAATAAATAAATAAATAAATAAATAAAGCTCTGGGCTGAGCTGAGCCTCTGTTCAAACTGCACTGATTTGTTTTTTTGGGGAATGATGATGATGGCTTTGTATTGTGCACATGCATGCACTTATCTCAAGGTTAAGAAACTCTGAAATACTTAACCTCTAAGCAATCAGCCTTTCTGGAACCCAAAACACAAAGTTTTCTGTCTTGGGGGTAAGTTAACTCAAAATTTGTGAAACTTCCTTTCTGGAGTACTCACCAGCCTCTCAGGAGGCTGTAAAAAATGTTTTCTTTTATACTCTATTTTTATTATTTAGTTTTAGAAATACACATACTGCAGAACATACAGACCACTATTACCATGTGTCTAAAGCATCAAGGCAATCAGAGGCCTATTAAATCAAAAACAGGAGTAAAAGCCAGTGTAGGACATTCAAATAAAACAGAGGTAATTACATTGATCATATATTTGGTACCAAATTCAGGTAGATGTTCCATTTCTTCCAATACTTCTCACATTTATCAACAGCAAGTCTTAATGAGAAGAGTCAGTCTCTCCATTCGATAAATGTCCTTGATTATCTCCTTCCAGTCCAGAGATGAAGGTGGGTCCACATCTACCCACTTGCAAGTGACACTGAAAAGCATGTTGCCAACAGTGCTGAGCTTTGAATCAGATGCTTTCAGCCCTAGCATGGCAGTTCTTTACTTAAAAAAATGTGAGGTTTTTCCTCTAAATCAGTGATGTCCAATCCTGGTCCCTAAGGGCCACTATCCCAAGTCAGAGCTGCAAAGCTCACAAGGCGAAGGCCTTATGAATTCATCAGATGCGTAAAATTTGTCGGGATTTGGGTTTTTTCAGTCTGTCTTTGTGTTCTTTTCAAATTTGTGTTGTTCATGTTTTGTTTTTGGTTGTCTGTGTTGGTCCCTCGTGTCTGTGTTTATGTATCATCTACTTCTCCCCAGTTTGTCATCTGTTTACCTTAAGCACTTTGGATCGCCTTGCTGCAGAAAAGTGCTATTTAAATAAATTTTACTTCACTTCACTACCTGCCACGCCCATCTCCACCTGCCAGTAATTATGATCACTCACCTGTGCCCACTCGCCTCATTATCCTCTGTGCTTAAAACACGGTCCCTTTCTCCTCTACTCCGCCGGATCAATGTTGTCATTTGTTCTTGTCCCGTGTTCCTGATCTGTATCCTTTGAATCCTGTTCCGTTCGCTCCCGTGTTCCCATCTGTGCTCCTGGGTTTAGTTTTCTTTTGCTTCGCTGCCACGGCAGCTGTTATTTTCACTTTAATAAATTAGTTTTCTTTTAGTTCCCGTCATGAGTCTGCTCTCTGGGTTCGCCTCCGTTGCCACCAGTCCTGACAAAATTTCTAATTTTCCCCATAAAAGATGTTCAAACCGTTAGTGAAAATGTCCCTCTGTGCCATAAACAATGGGCTGAAAATGGTTGGATCCTTTTGCTTGTTATACAATGTTATCATTTCCTTTGACTTCTCAACAGTACTCACTGCATCCAATAAATGGATAATGCAATCTGAAAGACTTGTTTAGTTACTAAACATATACAATGGAGGGGGGAAAAAGTGCAGACAGTTCATTCTAAACTAACTCTGTTATTCAAAGCCAAAGGTTGAAAAAAATATGTACACATGTATAAAAGCAACACATTTAAAACAACAAAAGCATGTAAGTATTGTTCGTTCCAGCTGTCTGCTGAACAAATGCCGACATTTGTTTACAAAAAGGTTTCGGACTGTCCATGATTGATCTGTAACATGGTCTCAAGCAGCGTCTCCCTCACTTTGGGACTGGACTCTGGCAGACCTTGTCCTGTTCCTCTGCTCCTCTGCAGACTGACTGCTGAAACAGAAACACACTTTAAACCCATGAAAACAAAACAGGAAGTGTACAAGCTCTTTAATATAAGTCACACTCACGGCAAAAACTTGGTTCTTACAGATCCAAAAAGTCTGCTTCTATTTCCCTCCCATGTTCAAGTTCTCGCTTTTCTTCTTCTGCACCTGAGGCAAACATTTCTTATTATCAGTCACAAAAAAACCACTTCCTTCATACACAAACTGTCACGTGCACAATTGTAAAAACCCTCTAACCTCATTTATAGTGCCATTGATATGTTTCAGAGCTTCATATCTGTCTCTTGCTTCTCTCAGTGGCTGCACCATCACCTCCTCGATCTGTGGGAACAGCTTGACACACACACACACACACACACACACACACACACACACACACACACACACACACACACGTGTTAATATCTTTGATAAAGTCTGCTCGGCTCAGTTTTAAGATCAGCTGACTCTGAGCAGAACATGAACGTGCAGTTCTTTCCTAAAGTCCATATCTAAGCTGGACGTTTTTCAGCAATTCGTGCTTTATCGAGCAACAGCAGCTGTCACCACTGCTCTCCACGCTCACCTTCACCACGGCCTCGAACATGGGGATGAGGATAAAGGTGATGAAGTCGACCTGCGCCGATGGCTTGGTGACCTTCTCCCTGTCCATGAACGGAGCCACGGGAAGCCCTTCAGCCTTCTCCCTGTCGCTCTAAGCGGCACAGACACACATTCAGCACCACACTCCGCTTTAAAGCTTCATTCACTAATTCTTTCTGACCTTTTATTAAAGTACATGAAGCCAGAGCCCGTGGGACAGCATGCTTCTCATTAACGCTTCCCTGGTATTTTTCTCTTTTTGTCAGAATATTTGATTTGCATCTCTTCCTACAGCTTTGAAAGAACAGCTACAATGAAACTAGCATTCCTCAAAGGAAGTTTTAAACAAAGATTCACGTGATCTGTTACTGCTCGTGGTATGTGTTAACGTGCATGTTTTTGGTAAGAGGGAGGAAACCCAGGCGTGCACGAGGAGAACATAGAAACTCCACACAGATGTGGGGCCATCATAGTCCTCTGCCGCTCACGCTTCAAGATGACTCTTTATCTAGACCTTAATTTCTGCTCCCTGTTTTTGTCTGCCTGTCTTACTGAGAAAGCACCCAAGAAGTCACAGACATAGGTGTGTCTGGCAGCAGCTACAACATTTCTTTTGATGTTGGTTCTCTTTTAGTCATTAATCAATCAATCAAACAAATTTTATTTGTATAGCACATTTTAGCAGCAAGGCATTTCAAGGTGCTTTACATAATTAAAAAACAAAATAAAAACAGCATGTGACAATGAATAAACAGTAAGAAAGAGACAAAAACCCGCACTCTAACCCTAATTTAGCCATAAGCAGCTCTAAACAGGTGGGTTTTAAGTTGAGAT
>NC_051435.1:20263509-20335089 GCF_001649575.2 Kryptolebias marmoratus | reverse complement strand
GATCTGAGGGGTCTAGACGGTTGGTACAGCGATAACAGATCTTTAATGTATTGTGGTGCTAAACCGTTCAGTGATTTATAAACTAACAACAGTATTTTAAAGTTTATTCTTTGAGCTACAGGGAGCCAGTGTAGGGACTTTAAAACTGGTGTTATGTGCTCTATCTTCCTGGTTTTAGTGAGTCATTATTCCTTAAAAATACTCAGTCTCATTGAACATCAAGAACCTCTCAGTGTGACGAACAGCTGATGCCAAAACTCTTATTCTGCATCTTAGCATATTTTATCTTAAAGCTACAGAAAACCAGACTAACAATGGACAGAAGTTCTGATCACATGATTAAACAGACTCTGGCTCACCTGCATGAAGTACTCCTCCAGCAGGCGGTCCACCCAGGGCTCAGCCACCTCCCTGGGCCGCACCTCGTTGGAAATGTCGCAGCATTTGATGAGCACCATCTTCAGCTGCACAGAAAACAACCAGACACAGTCAGACGGACCAGTGTGCTGCAGCACGTCTGATTGATCAAAGTAACACATTCCTCTTTTACTCATCAACTTCCTCCAGCTGCAAACATCTGTTAGTAACTAAGGCTGCCTACAGAGGGGCCAGGCTGTGTCTAGCTCAGTGGTTCTCATACTATATTTTATTTTAAATTTGACAGGCCTAAAGATTGTAAGTGGCTCTAATTGTTGTTTGTGCATATGTGCTGAACGGCAGTCCAGAGAACCCAGCCTTCTTGGAGTTCTTAGTGGTTCTGGGATGTGCTCCATCTGGGGACGCCATCATTCTGCTGGGGGACTTCAGTGCCCATGTGGGTAAAGACGTGGCTAGGATCTGATCTGAACGCAAGAGGTGTTCCGCTATTGGACTTCTGTGCTGGTCATGGTTTGTCCATAACGAACACCATGTTCGAACAAAAAGGTTTCCATAAGAGCACATGGAACCCTAGGCCACAGGTCAATTGTTGTGTCCTCTGATCTGCGGCTTTATGTTTTGGACACTCAGGTAAAGATAGGAGCTGAGCTGTCGACTGATCACCACCTGGTGGTGACTTGGATCAGATGGTGGATGAAGATGCCAGACAAACCCAAATGTGTAATGAGGGTTTTCTGGGAATGCAGGGCAGAAGAGCCTGTAAGAAGGATCTTCAACTCCCACCTCTGACAGAATCTGACGCATCTGCAGAGGTGAGAACACTGAATCCAAGTTGACCATGTTCTGCACCTCCATTGTCCAGGTGGCTGCCCTGAGCTGTGGCCACAAGTTTGATGGTGTCACTTGTGGTGGCCATCCTCAAACCTGGTTAGTGGACACCCTGAGTGAAGGAGGCCATCGAGCTGAAGAAGGAGTCTTATTGAGCCTTGTTAGACGATAGGACTCCAGGTGCCGCTGAGGCATATTGATAGGAGGAGTTCAGTGAGACCTTGGATAGAGACTCTTGATAGGTTTCAAGAAGTTTCTGAGAAACTGTCAGGCAGCTGAGGTGGGGGAAGCAACATTTTACCAATGCTGTTTATTACTCTGATAAAATGAAATCAACCCACACAATGAAGGGATGCAATATTTTGGCCAAAAATCAGTACTTTTGAGTGTGGAAGAGGCTAAACTATATTTTTGCTTTTCTTTTTAATATACAGAAGAAATAGACTAATTTCAGGCTTTAATACTGGGAATATAATAAACTCCTTTATGTATTTTTTTATTGTTAAGGTTCTAAAGGTAAGTGATTATCATAGGCTGAAAGTCTCCATCTTACACATGTGATGTGCTCCGCATCTGTGGAGTCAAAGTTGTTGACTTTTTGTGTGAAGGTGTCCATGATCTCCGTGTGTCGTGACATGTCAGTCGCCAGAATCAGAGCGATGGTTTCCTGATGAACAGCAGAGGAAGAAAAAGCTTATCATCAACACACACACACACACACACACACACACACACACACACACTGACTTTATTTAGCTCTGACTCCAACCCATAACATGCAAATCACCACAATAACCAAATCAAATAAATGTTGTAATAATTACAGGAGACATTATCTGATAAACAAACTAATGAATCAAATCTAATATCAACTGTTTAATGCACTTCTCAGCAAATCCAGATAAAATGCAAAAATGACCCTTGAGGGATCTTTTCTTTTTGTGAAGGATTCAGAATGTGCTGCATATCAGCTTAGCTTAGAAACTTGATGTCAAAATTGTTCAGACAGTTTAATAACAAAAAATGTTCCTGAATTCACCCACAGCAGGTTAATTTATGGTTCTGATGGTACCAAATAGTACAATCTGCAGGCTTTTATCTCACTGCACTCTGCAGCTTCAGAGCTCCAGGTGCAAAGTTGGAAATAAAAGGCTTGAGAGCTTAATCTAATCTTTTTTCTGAGAGATAAAGATTAATGAGTTCTGATCAATGGGATGAATTTACTTCAAATTATAATCCATAGTCTACGGCAGGGGTTGGAAATCCTGATCCTTGAGTGCCACTATTCTGCATGTTTTACGTCTTTCCTCGTTACAACACACTTGATTCAGTAGTTGAATTATGTCTTCATGCTCTGCAGAAGCCTGTTAATCACCGATTGATTCAGATCAGGTGTGTTGGAGCAGAAACTAGTAAAACACGCAAGACAGTGGTCCTCGAGGACCAGGATTGCCCACCCCTGGGATAGGGTCTATATATAATAGGGATTTATTTCTTTTCTGTCCATTTGGTCCTGCAGGCTCGCAGGGAGTTGGGGTCTCCAGAGGTCAATTAGGTGATATTATTCTGGCTCTACTCCTATTCCTAGTGTCCCTGTTTGTGTGTTTCAGGTTCCCAGGTGACTAGGAGTTCATTGGGAACTAGAAGCCATCATCATCAGTGAGGTTAATTTAAGAACCACCTTCTTGAGAGAGCCCCTCTCCATTGCGGCCTGACAACCCAATGTTTTGTTTCATTTGTGTTGTTTTGGTTTAGCTTTGCTAAAATAAAACATTTTTAATCCATTCCTGTGTGCTTCCCTTTGCTATTGTCTTCGAGCCAGGCCATAAAAATACATTTGATAGAATAAATATGTAAATGATTGAGTGATTACATAAAAATATAAACATTGCTTTTGCTTAAAATCGACAATTAAAACACCAGCATTTGAAAAACATCTATAAGTGGGACCACTGAACTAGAGATTCACTGCAATGGTCAGTCACTGTGCAATCTATGCTAGAAAGGTGACAATTTGCAGTATGTATGATATATGTATATTTAGGTAAAATGAGGATTTTTAAAGCGCTTATGGACTGATGACACAGCATACAGCACAGAAAAGGAGTTAATGTGTGGCTTCTACTTGTAAACAGCATTGAGTGATACACAAAGGTCTTCTTAATATGGCTGCCAAAAGTCTCACCTAGAGCCAGTGTTTCTCTGGTTCAGTGGGCAGGACACCGACTGGTGTTTAAGGAGACAGTGAAATTCTTTATTTGACGATCTGAACTCTATCTACATTGAAATGTTTCAGTCTGATTTATTTAGTTTTTGTGGGGATTTGGGTTTTTGTGTTCCAGTTTGTCGTTTTTGTTATTATCTGTTTGAGTTATTGTTTAGTTTTTCCTGTTCTTGTTTGCTGTCACTATTCACTCCTCCCAAGTCAGTCTTTTGCCTTCCTGCCACGCCCATCTCCACCTATCTCAAGTCTTGTTAATTGCTTCACCTGTGCCCACTTTCCAAGCACATCCTGTTTAAAAACCCGGTCATCTCTCCCACACTCCGCTGGATCATTGCTCTTGGTTCCTTGTAGTCTTGTTTGCTCCATGTCATGCCACGTTCAGTCTTTGTTATGTTTTACTGCCACGACAGCCTTTTGGTTTTGTTTATTTTATTTTAATAAATTAGTTTTAAGATGAGTCTGCGTTCTGGGTTCGCCTCCTCCCCCACCCTGCCTGACAGTTTTATGAAAAGACAGACAAACATAGTGGACAGGACCCTACTTGTCGTATCTTTTTGAAGGTCTCGGGGTCAAAGCTGGAAAAGATGTTGCACTCAGGCTGAGAGAAAATCTGAAAGGCCACAGCACAGTGGTGGTTCTCCAGAGGGGAGACGTCGTTGTATCGAACTGCCAGCTCCGTCCTGGCATTGATCTGGTACCTGGAAAAAGAGACAAAACAAAAAGCAAGATGAGGCTTCAGAGAGGAATTGGGGAGAAGAAAAAAGATAGAGGAGTTAGGAATATAAAGAACGAAAAAGGGGAAGAAGTGTAAAACAGCAAAAAAAGATTTAAAAAAAAGTTCCCAAATGGAGGAAAGAATAGATGCAGGGATATTGGGCTCAAACTGAAGAGAGAGAAATTAAATGAAAACGAAAATGTCAGAAAGATAGATGAGGCCAGACAGGCATAAAAAAATATCCATGAATGAGTTTTTGTGAGTTTCTTACTTGTTGTTAAAACCAGGGTGATCGAGGTCATGGCACACAGCAGCTGTCATCAGAATTAAAATTTCCACCTGAGTGAACTTTTCCTAAAATCCAGACACAAACACAAAAACACACACATTGTTAATTCATCATCTACAGAAAATAAATGTCCAGATGTTCATTTGATGTATTTTAAACCACGTGTCAACACAGCATGTCATTCCTTCTCCCTTCAGGGGTTCCTCGCAGAAGATCATCTGGCTCCATCTCCCCCTCTCCCAGAATCCTCTTCTGTCACACCAACCCTCTGCATGTCCTCCTTCACTGCACCCAGCAACCCTCTCTGTGCTCTTCCTCATCTCCTCCTCCTCCCTGGCAGCTCCATATTCAACATTCTTTCTCCAATATATCCACCATCCCTTCTCTGCACCTGTACAAACCATTTCAACTTTGTCCCTCTCTAACTCTGATATACCAATTTCTAATCCTGTCCATTTTTGGTCCATCTCCATCTGCTGCCACCTCCTGGTGGCAGCAGATGCTGGTTCTCCAACACTCCTCATCCTGATTGATTTTACACCTGCATTCAACACGTTAACCTTAGCATTCTCCTGGATCACCTACATCACACCACAGGGCTCGCTGACACTGCCCTCAACTGGTTCAAATCCTACCCCACTGATCATTTCTGATCATAAGACACCTACTGCGCTGAGTTGAAGAGGTTCAGTACGGGTCCGTTTGTTGCTTGGTTTCTACAGAGCTTCTCACCTGCAGGCTGCAGAGGCCGATCATGCTGTACATCATCTGGGTTACACAGAAACAGTGGCGGAAGTTATGGAAGGGGATGTTTCTGTAGTTATCGCGAATACAAATCTAAACAGAGAGAGAGACAGAAAAGCAGTTTAACAGCAAGGAAAAGAAATGGGACTGTTTTTAATGTTCAAGTTTTAGAAAACCTATATAACAAACAGTCTGGTGGTTGTGTGCAGTAAAAAGGTTTACAAGCTGGGCCACACTAGGTCCAAAACCACACTGAGTCCAGGACTCACCAGCCATTTCTTGAGTGTGATGGGGTTGATACTGAAGTCTTGGACCAAGCCCAGGTCATGGTACATGAACTCTAAACAGATCAGCATCTGGAAAGCGACCACATCAGAACCTTGACTGTCTTTATTCCCATACAGGATTTTGTTTTACAGTGAAATAAACCACTTCCTCTGTGCCGTGTAAACACATACTCCATATTAAAGAACACTTTACAGTCTTTTTAATCACGTTACTCAACAGATCTTTATATGGTAGCTGTTTTCAAAACAATTTACTCAAAAAGTGTTAGTTGTCAAAAGAATTTTTGACCCAACTCAAATCTTTTCTATTCATTTGACTCTGTTTCATCGTTACGTGAATAATCCAAAATAAAGCCCAGTTCTTAAAAGAAAAAATAAATAATTTCAGATGCAACTCTCACCTCGCTGGGCTCCCACTGCCAAGCATCGAACGTCGGCAACCTAAGAGCTTCTATTGTCTCCTCGGACAGAAGGTACTGCACACAGGACATAGAGAGGAAAGATGACCTTTGACCCTTAATCAAACCTTTATTATGGCAATATTTATGAGCAGCAGAAAACAAAATCCACACACAATAATTGACTCCTGAAAGACTTTATCAAAAATGTTCCCAAGTCCCTAAATGGGAACCAATTCATCCATATCTTAAACCCGTTTTATAAGATATAAACTCACAGACTTTTTAAACATGAGTTCAGAGTTTACAGGCCCAAGCTCCCTCATCTTGTTCCTTCTCCAGAGCACTGACACTTATATGTTAAAAACTAACCAAACAAATATTTCCACAATGTGGAAATATTTTGGTCCAAACAATAAAAGTTTTGTCTTCTAAAGTCATGGTTTTCACACCAGGCAAGTACCACTGGTGGTACTCGGGATCCCTCTAGTGGTACTTTTGGTACTAGTGGTAATATAAACTTTTTTTAGTTGAAAAAGCCAGTTACCCATCATAAGCTAAATTGTGATTAATGTTAAAGGCAAAGAACCAAAAAAGATGAGTGGGTCAAACATATTGCAACCTTGTCTCCAAATAGAAAGTATTCAAGAAATTTTTTTTTTAAATGCAATAGAGATTAACTGGCGTGCTAGTGGCTACTGAAGCAGTATCAGTGAAGTCTTTAGAGGATCTGTTAGCAAAAAAAATTGCAAAACAGTGAGAAAATTTGAGTCAAGCACTAAAAGAGCCGAAAGCACAGTGTATGTGGTGCTGTTCTAATACACTACAAGCTTTCGTCTTATTGCTGGGACAGATAATATGTTTTGGGTCAAAAAATTGGGGTAGCAAATACTTTAGTTTGCACCCCCACTTAAAAAAAAGGGGAAGCAGCTGCTCCACCTGCTCTACTGAGCTCTTTACAGCTGTTAACAGCTGGACTTAACTTCCTGCAAATATCTGTAAGGTCATTTGCTGTGATAATAAAAAAAAAACCCAGCGGAGAAGCTAAATGTGGTTCTTCTGCATTTCTGTTAACTGAATGTGCTGTCATGTAATAACTTAATTGATTTAACAACTTTCATTAATTTTAATGGCTTTTAACCACAAACTGATGAATTAAACCTATATTCATTAATGAGTTAAAACATCCCAAACACACTCAGCAGCAACATACTTACACTGTATTTCATTTAGTTTAAAAGTTTGAGTCTAAAAACAGATTTTCTCTGTTCTTGTATGACCCAAACAACTGAAGAACTGGACCCTAATCCAGAACCACAGCTCACAGTGGAGCTGTCTTGTAGCACACCTGACTTTAACACCCTGCTGACCCACAGAGCTGTAAAAGTAAACTTCTTACTTTGGGGTAAGAGGACACGTCTCTGAGAGGGGTCCGCTTGTTGTTGTCATCAATAAAGTTCCTGGAAGAGAAAAATAAACCAGCTTTAGAACATTAAGAACCAAAATGAAGTAAAAATAGTGGATTAGAATGATGGATTTTACATTTATATGGTACATATGAGAACCTCAGGCAGTGTAGGGGGAAGTATTTATTTTGTTTTATTTTTTAAAATTTTTACTCTAAATACTTATTAAATAACTGTTTTACCATTGTTATTAATGCTACATGTAACAGTGTTTAGATCCAAATAAAACTCATCTGAGCTCCTTCAGATGAGCTCATTGTGTACCTTTAATTACAAATTATCATAATTAATTCACATTCAACTGATCTCTCTGAATATGTGCATCAAATTTCTCCAGAGTCATCAAGCCATTTTAATTTAATAATTTAATTTAAAAAGCAGCCAGTTAACTTTGGGACAGGTTAACTTTTAAAGAGCAGAATTTTGCAGCGGTAAGTTATTTGTATAATTTTGGTTGATTATGTTCAGTAAATATACTGTAACTTGTACTAATAGTTATATATCTTCTCCTGCTTATTATTACTATTAAAACTGTTGATGATAAATTTCAGTAGTGTCAGTAAAACACCTTCTAGTAACTCAAGAAACCAGTTTTAGGAAACCACTGGTCGGGACCTTCCCATAAGAGTTAATCACTCTGTCACTCAGGTGATTAAAAAATAAATAAAAGCATTCTTATTATATTACAGATTCAGAGAGGTTTCAGTGAATATTTAATAACAAAAAAACGTGTCAGTTTTGATGCTGTCACCTGTGTTTCTGTGATGCAATCTCCCCACGGAGCTTCTTGATGTCACTGCGACATTTTTCAATCTCCACCACTTTCATGGCGTCCACTGCAAACAGAGCAATAAAGGTCAGTGAAGAGATTTTACTGCTAACAACCGTTTGATGACAATTTCACAGCATAGTTTTAATGTTTCCTTTTTAAATAGTTTTTTTGTTATTAATAATAAGTTAACCAACTAAACATAAGTTAGCTAATTTAGTTAACCACTGGAACAAAAACATGCCTGCATTACATTTTATAAAGGCTCAACACAGGAGAGCAGCTCTTCAGGACAGGACTCAGCTGAGCACCTACACCTCAAGGACAAGGGAAAGTCTTCTGAGGCCCAAAATGTTCATATTTTGGACTGAGAACACAGATGGTTTGAGAGGGGGGTGAAGGAAGCCATTTACCTCAAATGAGAAAAAAAATAACTTTAAACAGAAGAGGAGGTCTCAGATTTCAGCTTTCTAAAACGTATAATGGAGCATTAAGCCTGACACCCATCAGTTTCCCTCTAATTTACACCTTGAGACATGCTTGAGACCAAAACATCTCTCTGTGAGCCAGGCAAACAGAGACCGTAATGACCCTCAGGACAGAAGGGTGTGAGATTAATCTGCATGTGAATTTAACTGCATAAACAGAGCATCTCCTGCAGTTTAAAGCTTGAAACTCTCTTCTCCGGTTTTGAACTGAGAAAGCTCCCCGGATGAGAAGAGAAACATCTTCACCTACAAAATCTTTTGATTTCTCATGTCCTGAAAGACTCACTAGCAGATAAAAAAGCGTCATTTTATGCTATTCAATTGTCTACTTGATAAGATCTAAGTGTATATTAAAAACTTTAAACTCAACTTTCTTTTTTTCTGATGTTTGTGCATTTTTATTGTTTAAAAGCTACTTATTTATTACTTACTAGCATAATGGTACATTTGAATTTTCATCGGTAATAACGTGATTGTGAACATCTTTGATTTCATTTCTCTTTGCTCTGGCTTTAATTTACATAAATGACCTTAAATTTGGGCCGATTTTCCATTAAATGCTTGAATATGATCTCATTTGACTGTCGGCAAGCTGTGTGATCAAATAACCTTGTGATTATGCCTCCAAGCTCTTGAAATGCTATCAGGAAATTATATTGGGCACAGCAAGGTTTATGCAGAGGCAGAAGCCCCAATAAAGTGGGTCTGGAGACGCAGACGGTCGGCACTCTCTGAACACCAAACTTCCTGCTCCTTCTTAATAAAACGCTATAACCCTGATAACAATTAACTGAGGGGGGGAAAGGGCATTTCGCGCCACGTTGTGCAAGTGTGAAGATGACATCTCGCTGCCTTTTGCTTAAAACAAGTTAAAACGTGGTCAATGTTCAGTAGATTATAACAGGAGCAAAAGATCAACAGACCTGATCACATAACCTGTACGACTTCGGCTTATCTAATCTCTGTATAGGCAGAAGTTCAGACGTCATGCACAGCAGACTTACAGCTACCTATGTGCTGATCCAAACACATTTATCAGTTTAACCGTAACTCTATAACTCTAATATTGCATCTGGATTAGAAAGCACTGTTATCTGACAAAAGTTCATATTGTTTGGACTGTTTCTCCTTTTGCTTCATGCCTGTTCTCAGGTCAGACAGCATGGATTTCAGAGTGTTAGTCAAGACCAGATTATCTCAGGAAATACTGCTCAGAAACTTCAGGGACATCCTTGGTTTCCAGCAGATGAAGAACACTGACATCTAGAGAAAACCACAGATGATACTGAGGCATGTTTGCACCTTCAAGCTATAAAATTTACTCTCCCCTGAAACCAAATTAATCTTCCTCCAATTGATCAAATTTGCCAGTGATGGATTATTATTGACAATATTACTGCTGCCCCCAAACCCTGACCCCATCAAAATCCCATTTTTATGACTCTGCTGTTCACACTTTACCTCATCACTGTGTGCACTCAAGATTCATGCTACTCTGAATCATTTTGTTTCAAACATGAACAAAATATACGCCGACTCTGCATTTAGTTTGCAGCAATCCATGTATGTGCTGACAGTAAGCGGGGCTGTATTTAATGTTTTCATCCATTACCCAGGCTAAATGAATGTTTCCTGTCTCCTTATTTCAAAAGCAAGTGACATTTCTACACTTCTGTCAGGTGAACCATGTATACAAGCTGCTTATTTTGACCTGTCAGGTAATCGTTAACTCGCTCAGAGACACGACCACTAAGACAGGGTTTTACCTGAACGTGTCACATTCAGGTGTTTTTCCACGAGTTGACCAATAGCATGATAAAGACGTGTTTACTTCTGTGTAGCACCCTAAAACATGTCTTTTTTGAACTCATGATGCTACTCAAAATAAATCTAATAAATAGTGTTAGGTTGAACTGACTTTTGCTCTGCCGACATACAAAGAAAAACTACTTTAAAAAGCATTTAGAAGACTGTAAACACACATGAAAACCTCAATCACACATAAAACCATAGATAAAGTTTTTCTGAGTTTAAATTAGTGTTTAATATTCTCTGCCTCCCAAAAACAAATCACCTTTTTAAAAGCTCTCTTTGTTCAGGTTTGGACATTGATGACTCAGCAGCACCTTGTCGACAAACAGGAAGTTGTCCATTTTTAATCAATATGAACATCTTCAACTATTAAATGATAATCTAGGCAGCTAGCTCGGCATAATAACTGGGTTTGGGGTTCCAGGTCAGTATGGGTTCGGTACGACAAGAAAAGGAAACAAATGTTAAGTGCTTTGTTTAAAAAAATCTAATTTTAAACAGACAACAGATAACTTTCCCAAAATAAGAACAGAAAAATGAACTTTCCCTCACTAGTGAAAGTTTATCAACCCTATCAACCTGACCTTATTAAACATCTGGTAGTTATTCATTAAATGCCAGGCGGCATTTCAAAGTGCATGATTTATGACCCTTTTGTCTTTCCGTACAGGCACTTAATGTCTGTACTTTTGCTCTCTCCACTGGTGCTGCAGACCAACAGGAAACTTTTTGACGCTGCCGGTTTAAAACAAACAGACAGGGTTTTATTTTCTTGCGTTTCGTCCGAACCAAGCATTCTTGCTTTGCTTTTATGTGGAGTGCTTTAGTTAGAACCTTCCTTTACTTTTTTCTGTGGATCAGCAAAAGGTAACAAAAAGAACATGCTCTTCTTTTCTAGATAAGAGCCTGTGACTAATGCATTCTTCATCTGACCACTGTGTCGGTTCGATATGAATACATGAATTGTTGCACCCCAAGTGCTTTCTGCGTGATGAGCAGACAAAACAAACTGCATCAGGGTTTACTTAACTCCAACACTCAGGCTGGTTACAAGTAAATAAAGGCCAACTCAGTTCATCCCAGAGCTTTGACAGATGAATCGCTATGTTCAGCTAAATTCTCAGTTTTAAAGGATTGATTTCTGAGCTCGCTCCGCCCTGCAGTCAATCAAGTGTTCGAATCTGCCAGAACAACAATCACATTTGTTCTACTTTATTCCTGACTGATGGAGCGGAACCGAACAGAGTAGAGCTTCGCTGTTGCTGCTGCAGAGAGGCTGGTCTGTCTGCAGCCAGCTGAGATCTCCTTTCCTTTTTAACCAGTGCTTAGTTGTGCTAGAACTGGAAAAAAAGTATCATCCAAACGATGAAATGAGCAAAAAAGCAAAGCAACAGAGTCAAGACCAGCTGATTCAGACCATGTAACAGAAACAGCACATTACAGTCTTTTTTGCCACTGTTCATACCCACAGTTTTTCTCATTTTTCTATTATGTCATTTTTTAAATTATTTAATTTCATTTATTTGCTTTTATTGGCGTGGCTAGGCCTTGGGCATCTGGGCTCTAACTCAGTGTTTTTTGAGTCACCCCGGATTTCAAGACAGACGAAATGTTTAAATGCAGCTCTGTTCAAATCAGGCATCAACTCCCTAAAATAATGTCATGATTTAATATGTTTGTCTGAAAACACAAGCAGGTTGTGCTTTCCCTGTATTTTGATACAAGCAGCACCTGTACTGTGGAGAGCCTGAGCCTGGTGGGGGTATTTTTGCACACTGCGGTTGAGCCATTACGCGCCCCAGTGTGGATGATTTCATGTACTCAAGTACACTTTTAAAACTGTCTGGCTTGTCACTGCACCATGGAAACAGTACCTTTTGTCTATAAAAGAGAAAAAAAAACAGTCTAATCCTGTGCAGGGTAGCAGGGATGTAGGGTTGTATCCATGGTAACCATTTTGTACTCAGCTGTTGCGGTGAATCGCATCAACCCCTGGGTATGAAACGGGGGAACGATTTGGCAGAGGGACGAATTGACCCCTCTTGTCTGTATCCTTAAGATAGACAAAAATGTCTCAGAATGTGCTGTTAAGTCATTTTCTCCCTTTTAGGTTGGCGCAGTGGCGATAAATAACAGGAGGAACGTGTGTGAGGTTTCAGGCGTGAACAGCTGTTGACAGAGGGGTGGATGCGGGACAGTGCAGAAACAAACTTACACTCGACTCTCTTCTCCAACATGGTGAGACGGCTGCTGAACTCGGTCTTCAACGAGGAAGGAGGGGCGAAGAAAAGTAGAGAAGAAAGAAGAAATTACCAGCTGAAGGTTTAGCTCTATGACAGTAAATCCTCTTATCTTTATGTCTTTATCTAAACATTATACTTTTCTATTGCACATTCAGTAGATGATTAAAGTTGTTAATCGTATTTACTGATTTCTGAATGGTCCTCTAAAACTTGCACTGCATATTTCTACATATCCCACTGCTTTTATTGTTATTCAACTGCTGCTGATGGTGATGTTTGTCCCTGTCTTTCTGTGTTTAGTTGTCTACTTGGTAACAAAATATCCCATGAGCCGGTGGACGGATTTCAGGGAAACTCTGGATAAGTAATCACTGGATGCACATCTACAACTGATTAACTTTTGATCCAATTCTATACGTCTGCCACAGCTAAATAAATTTAGCAAACACAATTATGGGTCTAACTCAGTCAGTTTTACAGATATAGAGCTATAGTTACAACACATATTGCGAGTGTGGCATTTTGCATGAGCTTGCGCATACAGCTGTTTTCAAGGTTTGACCAAAACAACAACAATTTCTCATGAGCTCATTTAAAAACTCGGGCATGAAAAGTGACAGGCGATATGCATTATTTAAAGGAATGCTAGGCCTTTGATTTAGTGATACGGCCAAACAGCAAAACGGTAATTAATTAATTCAGCAATACACGAAACCAGGACCACAGCTGAGACCAGAGGCAGGATCTTAAGTTCCTGCAATGTTACAAGTTAGGAGTGAAAAATCTGCTTACCTTGAAAACTGCTCTGCTGCTTGCGTCAGTACATTCTGAAAGAGTTCCTCTTTTTCTGAGGAGAGAGCAACATGGAGCTGTAATACATATTCATACACACACACTCACACACACAAAGCAAACACAGGGTTTGTGTCAACAGCTTGCGCGACTATTGGTCCACACTCACAACGTGAACAGTCCTCTCAGGCAGAGTACCTGATTAGTGATCAGGAGTGCCGTGCATCAACAGTCCTCCGAAGCTACTTGGTGCGGGCTCTTTTATAGTCATTCATACACTGACGCAGACATGAATCCTGGCAGAGGTTGCATAAGGCAATCAGAGCCACTTGTGGTCACAACAACAGATGGTAGGTCTAACAGAGAGAAAAGGTTGATAAGATATATCCTTCTCCCTGTGCTCATGCTATAGGTAAGAATCAGTTTTGCCTAAAGAGGAAGAGAAGTGTCTGACAACTATAAGAGTCTATGTCTGAGTCCTCTTCCTCCTCAAACAGTCTGGCTATTTGTGTCCAAGTACTGTGGGCAAAGTTCAATGCCACAAGCTAATAAACACCTGTGAGGTAGTACATTGTGTCACTCACATTCCATCCTTTATGCAGAAGTCACAGGATGTATTATTAAAACCTTTCCTCTCAGTGAATAAATAAACACGTTCAGCTGGATGGACTCAGCAACAGCACATTTGACATCATCAGTCCAGCTGATTACCACGAACCAAAAACCACTAACGTGTTGAGTTTAGCGTACTTTAACAATTGAAAACAATGTTCATTTTCACACAGTATATTGAAGTGGGTCAACAGATGAGGATAATTTGTTGATACTCTTTTGCAATAATCAGAAAAGAAATCTGATGTGACTGCCCAAAAAGCTCCAGTTTTGTATCATCAGTCCCTAAAACTCTGGTTCCTATCAGCATGCAGTTTGGTGAATTCCATTCTGACTTTTTGTGTTTTTTCTGTCAGCAATGTAGCCTTCTGGGTTTTCTTCCATTAAGAGTCAACAAGTGATAAATGGTGTGATCAGACAGTGACGCACCTTGACCTTGGAGTTCAGCTTGAATGGTTTTGGATGGTTTCCTTGACTCTTTTTCTACCATAGTCTCCGTCATTTCCTCTTGCGTCCACATCCTGCGAGGTTAGCAACAGTCCCATGAACCTTTTACTTCTTTATACAATTTTTTGTTTACTCTGTCACATACTAAAAACATGCAGATATACAGGAGACCATTTCTGTTAACTGAATCTCCTTTCACAAGAAACAAAGCATTGTTTCAATGAGCTTTAAGGGCAAATTTATCTGCAACTGTAGGTGAAAAAAACTATTGTTGTGGGGCTTAAAGACCCTGCTGAGGAAAACTAATATTTGCTCTAGCTCTGTTAACATATCAGTATTAATATTATTTATTTTCACTGTTTAATCTCACCAATCTACCCAGTGATCCAGTCCAGCATAGTGGTGGTGGTGTGGTTTTAATAAAGTAACAGCTGCAGCAACCTTCAGACATGGACTTTTTGACTGTTTTATGTAGGTCTTTCTGGTATAAGTAGGCTAAGCCTTCCCTAACAATTAGTACAATAAGGAGAAGAAGATTACTGCCAAACAATATTTAATCTAAGTGTTTTACATTTTAGGTAAATCTAAAACAGCATCAGCACCAAAACCTCACAGGAAAAACAGAATCTTTCTAAACAGGCTCGTTTTTACAGCCCAAGCAGCAACACAAGATTTAACTTGTGTTTATGGGGTTGAATGATTGACAGGTGTTGGATTGGTGTTGGATTGGTTTGCTGCTCATTTGTGCAAATTTTGTTCAGCCCAAACATTGAGTTCCATTTAGAGTAAGAACTCAAGTCAGGCGTGTCTTAATCGTTTTCCAGTTGCAAGTCGAAACACCAGCAGGATTTCCTAATTGTTGTGCTCAGTATTCAGGCTAACTACTATTAGCAATGCAAGCAATATAAATGAATCTCTCTGCATTCTGTGCAGCTGTATTGTATTATACAATATTCAAAAACAACAAAATGACAAATGGGAACTCTTCGCTTTTTGTTACTTGGTTTCAGCGAAAGGACAAGTTTAATACTTTTCATCCCAATGATCTGCAGAGACAAACTGAAAGGTGGACTGATGGTGATAATTACCTTAACCTAACAACACACACACGGAGACGAGAACTGTGAATTAGCCAATGGGCAAGAAGTCCTCAGTGCAGAAGAACCGTTTTAGTGTTTTTTTCTGCTTCTGTTTGAATAAAAATGAGCTGAAAACATCTTTAACTGTACTTAAACTGTTCAATGAATTGAGAAAAGTGCAATATTTTAAACACGTTTTATTTTGAAATCCATAAAATTGTTTTTCATTTTTATTTTTATGAGCCTTTGCAACACGATTTTGTTCTGACATGCACTGTGTGGGGAATACTCTGAATGACAATTAAAAACCTGTCCAATATTTTGACGTGTGTGTGTGTGTGTCGGTTCTTTGCTTTTCTGCAGGTCATTCAGCTGATGTCAGAAACAAACAGCAGGTTTATGGTTTTATTGCTGTCGGTGCTGTGGAATGGAGGAAGTGTAACGTTATTTTGGCCAAGGCTGTTTTCTGCTACACGTTGACAAGAGATAGTGGAAACTCACCACTGCAGGCAGCTGTCAGTGGAAAACTTTGTGATAAAAATATGAGATGAGTGGCCCTCAACACCTTCAAATCATTTTATTTAACAACCAATTAGTTCAATAAACACTGAAAATAAACTCTGCTCAGTATACAAAAAAAAAAAATCTATTTTCTTTTTTTTTAGTAGAGTTTGTGATCAAATTTGATCAGTCTTGTCTGTCTTTTGACCACTGGACAGATTTTATGAAACAACTGGATTGTCATCTACAACTGATTAACTTCAGAAGTCGCCCCGATTCAAGATTATCACCAAAGCTAATCTACATTAGACAACACAAAAATAGATAACTGTACAGATACTGAGCTAAAACCTTGTGTGTTTGTAGCTGAGAGTTATTCTCAACACATACAACAGTGCTACACAACCTTAGAGCCAACACTGTAAACAAAATATCTCATGAACCACAAGACAGATTTTCGTATAACCATTGTAGGTTTACAACTCATAAACATTTGGAGTCAGCCTAATTCAAGATGGCTGCCACAGCTGATTCATTCATCATAAACATGGCTCTAACTCAGTCAGCTTTACAGATATTGAGATGAATTTGGTGTGTTACTGTTACCGTCCTCGAGAGAGTCCTATCAAATGCCCCTCCTTCGGTTCTTATTTCCAAGAGGGTCCTGACAGGTTCTTGTCCTCCAGCTCCTGTTTCTGTCACAGAGGGAGTCGAGGCTGACCTCCCTCCCTCCCTCCGTCAGCTTCAGCCATCAAGAAGGTCCTGACGGATGCCTCACTCCCTTTTTCAATACTTGACATGAGGAGGTTCAGGCTGACCCACCTCCTCTGGATCATGTTCTTGTCCGTCCTCAAGAGGGTTCTGTTGGATGTTTCTCCTCCTGTTGCTGTCATAAGAGGTAAAGGCTGCTTCATTTGGTGAAGGGGTACAGCTGAATGCCTCTCCACTTGATTCTGGTCCTGTCTCTGTCAGGGTACCCCCTACCTAATCAATTTCTTGTTTTCAAAGGGCTCATACCAGATACCTCACCACTTAGCCATGTTCCAGTCAAAAAGGGGGGTCCTGAAGGACCTGCTGCTAGCACAAGCTTCACAGAGGCTTCCTTTGCCTGCCTCTCCAGCCTCACTGCCTACTGTAGAAGAGATGCAGCAGGTTGCTTTACCACTCCTTTTATTGAGGGGGATCCTGCTGGCCCTGCTTCTATCAGTTCTTGTTTCTGCACCAGCCTTTGAGAGGGTCCTGCTGGATGTCTCTGTGCCTGCCCTTGAGGGGGCTACATGAGGGTGCAGACAGGAGGGTGCAAACCTTCCAGAAATGTCTCATTTTCCCAGCCTCCTGAACTGTCTTGCCTGTCTGGCTGGTCCAGGAGCCATCCACCTGAACTGCTTTTCTTGCATGAAGGATCCTCAGCCTGGCCGCCTGAACCACTTTTTCTTTCTGGATGACCTCCAGGCCAACCGTCTGAACTGTTTCACTTGCCTCTCCTTCCTTCTGCTTGAGGCACAGACTCACCCCTGACCCAGAGGCGAGCATTTTACCGTTTTCTGGTTCAAAACAATGGCCTCAGCCTTAGAGGAGCCGACTCTCTTCCCAGCTGCTTCACTCTTGGCTGCAAACCGCCCCAGTGCACGTTGAAGGTCATGGTCTGAAGACTCTGGCAGAGCCACATCATCTGAAAAAAGCAGAGAAAAGACCCAGAGGTTCCCAAACCAGACACTCTCCTCTGAATGACTGCGCCTTAAGGTCCTATTATTTTTCATTCTTATTGTACGAGCAAGAGGTTTGTCTGAAGGTACTGTACGATTCTAACAGCAGTGCCTGTCCTTAGCTCCAGTCTAATCTCTTTACCAACTTAATGAATAACTTCAAACCTACATTCAAACATTTGCATGGGAACTGGAAGTGTTTTAAAACCAGTAAACTTCCTAATATGATCATAAGACTGTAAAACATGCCAGGTCACAAGTGCCCAAACGTAAACAACAATTGTTCTAAGGTCAGTAACAGGTCATGTCTGTTTTTGTTTAATGTCATTTGGATCATTGCTCCCACAGTGATGGCCAGCAAGGCAGTGGCAGACAAAAATAGACCTTTAAGAGTTTTGTGTCTGTGCTCAGCGCTGATATGAGATTAAGCCACCATAAAACAAGTTATACGACTTTGAACTATCTGAATGAAGTTGTTTAAGAGCTTTTTATTGATGTTTTCCCAGGTGTGTGTTTATAGACTACTTACTAACCAAGAGTTGAGCTTTACTTTTGATGTCAAGCATACATTACTATCCGTAGCACACACACTGTAAGTTATGCAATTACTTTTCATCCACTAAAATACGTTTGAAGTGAAGAAACACACATTTTAAAATGTTGTTTCACACATTTTACATTCCTTCAGGAAGTGCAGGGGACCTTGTATACATTCATGTATACATGTATGTATACATTCAATTAGTGACATGCTCTTTTTTATGTCATCTAATATTTATTTTTGTGTATCTGTGTTTGTGTTTTATGCAGTATGAACTCACCAACAAGTTTCCCACTGTGTATCGGCACCGCTCTGTTGGACGGCCTTAAACACAAAGCAGACACAGGCGCTGATAAGTTTGGACAGCTCAGGTGAAGAGAAACATAATTTCCCATAATTCCTCCGAGTATTTCTCCTGATTAACCCTAACAGGAAGGAAGAGGAAAACTCAGACACATGTTTACAAGCAGATAACCCAGTCAGATAATGTTTATTGTACACATTATACCCTCAGATAAGTTACTGTCATAAGGTTCTGTTACAAGCAGTAGCAATGAAAAAAATTAAATGGGAAGTAGGATGAATAAAAACTACAACTTTTAAGGAATCCAAATCCTGTCTTGGACTTGTACAATCCTGGACCCCCAGTTCCACACACAATGTATTTCTGAATGTAAGGAAATGTGAAATTCTAAACGGGACATTTACCTGCGGATCCAAGTCCAACAGATTATCTGAGCAGCCATAACTCACAATAAAAGTAAAAGTGATAACACGTGTAATACAGTCATGCATATGTACAAATGACAATAGAGGAATAAACAGCTCTGATTAAATAGCCAAACTCATCAGGAACAAAGTGTTAAAGAAACTTAAAAATAAGAATAAAGACATAAAAATAACGACAGCGTTGATGGATTTGGTGAAGTTCCTTTACTTGCAGCAAGGAGACAAGTCAGCACAATAGAGAGAAAGAGAGTTGTCTGAAGAATGAGCACAAATAAATTCAATTATGTTTTTGTGAAGGCTTTACACAAGGTCTCTCATTGTCTTGTCTAGGCAGTCAGGTTTTTCACTCTTTTCTCCTTCCAGTCCATGCCATCTGTTTCTTTTCCCTGCCAAGAAGTGAAAGGACTTTGAAGCAGGAACGTCCTGTTTCTGCACACTCTTCACAAACTTTAGACTCTCCGTGGAGGGTGACAAGCATTCATTTTGCATGAAAAGCCTACCATACAGATAACTTTAATCACACAAAGGTAATCTGTTACAGACATGTTGTATGCTACATTTAGTCTTTGTTATTTTTTGTATTACATTATATTCCTGGGTATAATATGTGTGCTGTTATGTAACAATATGATATGAAATACCTTGTTTGGATCTTATTATTCTGGTTTATAAGTGGGAAGAAAGTAGCAAATTACATTTACTTGTGTTGCAGTAATTGAGTAGTAAGTAATTTTGTGTACTTCTTACTTTTGAAGTTGTTTTTTAAATCTGTACTTACTATCCCAATTCCAGAGAAGTTGAAACATTTTACACAATGTAAATAAAAACAAAATGCAATGATTTACAAACTCCATAAATCTATATTTTATTCACTATGGGCCACGGTAAACATATGTAACAAGATGAATGTTGTACTTACTTTGCTGCTGCTTAAGATCTTGTTAGAAGGCGTACCAGATCAGATTAATAGATCGATAACAGATTGAACTGTATCTTATGGGAAATCAATAATATTTACAATACCTTTAGTTATTCATCTTTATTATTTGTCAGACCTCCACAGCTGGAGGCTGAATCTGTTCATTACAGGGAGCGTTCATCATACTTATCATTAAAAAGACTAAATTTGCCTTTTTATTACAAAATTTAAAGTAAATCTAAATAAAATCAAAAACAAATCAACCCAAAATAAATTTCAATCAATACAACAAAATGAAATTACAAATAAGAATTTGGGAACAATAATCTGAGCTTTGGAATCAAATGATTGCTCTGAATGATCTGAACCCAATTTAAGTCAAGTCCAGTCAACTTTATTTATGTAGCACTTTTCAGCAACAAGGCAAATCAAAGTACTTTACAACATGAAAACTTAAAAATACAGTCATCCTGAAAACACACACAACAATATAAAGTTAACATAATCTAAATAAGACACAAAAGTACAGAGTAAAACTTATCTAAAACAAGTCATACTAAAGATAAACTACAGATAAACTGAGGAAAACCAAACTAAGGTATAACATAAACTAAACTAGGATTTAAAAACCTCAGCTGAACAGATCAGACATGATAAAAGCTTAGATAAACTAAACTAAAGGTACCAGAGGGGCTAGCTATAGATTCCCATGTCATTTAGAATTGGTATTGAATTGCTTGAAGAGAGAATCCTGTCTCTACTTGTTTCTTTTGTCTTTTCAGGTTTTTTCAGGATGGTGAACTGCAGATGTTGAATCAGGAACACCTGCCATTCATGCCAACGGGACATGGCAGCTCCATCTGCTGGTCCTCACACAGACTGCTGTCACAGCTCTCAATCCTGCAAAATAAGAGGGGAAAGGAAAAGCTGGACAACTGGAATCCAGGCAGAAAATGCTGTTTCAGTGAGGACATGTCAAATTAGCCTTTTCTAAATTTGGAACAGTTAGACACATTTAATTAGATCTTTGTTGGTTTTAAGTTGGCCAGATTTAATGTTCATCACTTAAAGATTTTACAACAAGTGGTTTTAACAGAGCTCCGGAACTGCCGAAACAGTAAAACTAGAAGTTCAAATTGATTTTTCTGTTCGAAGGAGCTCGTTGCATCTTGGTTATAGCTTTAGTGCATCAGTTTATGACAGCTTTTAGAGAAGTAAATATTACCTAAACTGTTTGTTTATTCTAATTTTGTGCTGGAATTTTCTGCATCTGATGTAGAGGGATATCTTAGCATAACGCAGTTACACTTTGTCTTCTTTTAGTTCACATTGAAAAAGGTCTAGCAGCAGTTAAAATAAAGGAATTTTTAGAGTGAGCTTACTTCTAATTTTGTCCCAAAATCTGAACCACTAACCTGACATCTAGTTAATGTTGTTGTGAAACAGCTGAATGTGCCAGCTGCTTGACAAAACACAAAACAACGCATCTCACCTTACAGGTTTTTTCATCTCAGTGGAGAGATGAAGGGGTGATTCAGGGAACAGCACCGGATGAGGATGATTAGGCACAAGCTGTGGTCTGATTCTAATCACCTTCCTTGCCTATATCTGCAGTAGTGTGCCAAGACCAAGGGGTAGAGAGGACCAAGGAGGACCCAGAGCTGAGAATTGTGGGTCCTGATGGAAGATGTCTATAAATAGACAGCAGAAAGCCCAAGAAAGTGTGTCATATGGAACTATTGTTGTTGATGTATTTGTGGGAGAGAAACCCATTAACTTTATATCAAGGCTTTTGGCTATGGCCATGGATTTTTACCTCAGCTCAGACGCAAGAACCAGATGAGGGATCCCACCACTGCCACCAAATTGTCATGGCAGGGAGATAAGGGAAACAGGAAGACCCAGCTTCTTCGTTTTTATCAATTTATTTGAAAAGAAACCTTAAGCAGAACATTCCAGGGATGAGACAAATCTAAGTGGTAGAATCTGTCTGAAAAGATTCTGAAAAGTGCTATATATATATATTTGACTTGACTTGACCTAATGAGGACATCTCAGAGGATTCATTCGTTCATGTAAGATTCATCTTGTCAGCGAGTCTTACAAAAAACCAGTCCTGCACCTTAAAACAGGCCAGGTTAATTACAACAGAAAGCCTGTGATTAAGCTGAGCCTGCCTGGCATCTGTTTGAAACACAAGCTTGTTGTCTAATGACACAAAGAGCAGAGCAAAGGTCTTAAAACATACGTTTTGCCTGTTATGTTGCATCTGCATTATATAACACTCCAATCAGGCGAAATAGAGCAGAGAGCCAACAAATACTACTGTGCCACAACAAGAAATGTATTAATGGGATGTGAATTAGTTTTCATGTGAATGAGTATTGATTTCTCTTTGTTACTGCCTTTAACATAAAACTTTTCAGTGCCTTATTTGGAGGAGGTGAAACATACTTCAACACCTGGGTCTCATTTGTTTAACAGTAAGTAGTGGCATCTGGGTCCCGAGACGTTTTTGCAAGTAGTCTGAGTGATCTACGACTGCAGTTAATTATCACAGTGCTTGATTCTCCCCACCTCCTCTGGGAGGCAGCGGTCTGTGTATATAAAGCCGTGGCAGAGGACAAAACAGCTGGAAACGTCTGGAAAAGGCAACTGCACACCAACAGCTGCAGGATGCGGGTCTTGCTTTTCCTCTGGACTTTTGGCTTCCTGCTGGATGAAGCGCAGCCGTGGGGCTTTAAAAACGGAGTATTCCATAATTCAATATGGCTGGGTAAATATTACCTAAACTGTTTGTTTATTCTAATTTTGTGCTGGAATTTCTGCATCAGATGTACAGGGAAATCTTAGCATAACGCAGTTACACTAGTTCACATTGTGGTATAGTTGAGAATCCAATTGAGAAGCAAAACGTCCAGAATTTGTGTTTCTGTAAAAAAATATATTTTTTTAATTATTTGTTTTTTTTAAGCCCTGCTAAAGCTATTCTTGCTTCAAGTCATACAAGTAATGAGGATCTATGTATCTTATAGCTGGTTTTCCAATTTGAGAGAAAGGACACTTCACCAATAAAAGTTTACTGGCTGGAGGACAGATGACTGTACATTTTTATTTGTACCATTATATGGAGAACATTCTCTTCCCGATTGTTAAATTTGCTGCTAACTTTCTCTCTTTATGATCACCCTTCTTCTGTTTTTAAAAAGTGAGAATGAGCGCCTGTGTTTATTTCACTGTGCCAATCAGTTTGACTTGATTGGATCAGCATTTTGTTCCCATTGACTTGTCAAATTGATTTGTTTAATGGAGCTTAATTAACTCGGTATCTTGTAAAAAGGCCTCTTCAGCAGTCAGAGCTGACACAGAGCTGGCAGTGAGCGCTAGTGTTTAACTAGTGTTAAAAACTTTCAAACAAGTTTAAAAGAATAAAATACCAACTACTCAATAATCTGAAGTTTAATTATATTAAAAGTATGAAAGGCACAATTAGAGGTCTCTATTACGAGGGCTTGAGAAGTGACCACTGAAAATAAAGATTTTACAGTCTTTATGATTCAGGTTTTTTCCAGTTCTTTTACAGTCATCACAGTCATTTCTCAGAATATGCATTACGTCGCCTTGGCGGTAAAGGATGTTGGTTTAGGAGGATGTTTTCTCCTTGACAGAACGAGCAGCTGGAGTTTACCATCGGGAGTCGCGCAAAGGGAGGTACCAGCTAACCTACAAGGAGGCCAAGGCAGTCTGCCAATACGAGGGAGGGAAGCTGGCCACTTACGAGCAACTGGAGGCAGCACGTCAAATAGGTTTGCAGCTGATTACTTAAGAGCGCTTGTACAATGCACACACACAGTCCAGGTTTCAACATTTCTGACCTTCACAGCAAATATAGGTTCTGCTGTTGTTTTAATAATGAATCCTGTTAATCAAATTGATCTGCTAACTTGATATTGTTCATGTTATCAGTCAGTTCCTCTAGATGCGGACAAAAAGGTAGTTTTTATCCTGTCGTTTTCTTATAAAATACACTAAATTAAACATTTACTGGGGAGCAGTGAGCCGGGCTTATCTTTCTACAAGTGCTTCTCTGTCGCAGGGCTGCCCCACATGTACTGTAAAAGTGTGCTAACACTTCCTTGGTTAGATTAAACCATAAGCACTGGTTGTTTCCCCTTTCGTTGGTTACTGCCCAGCTTCCCCACAGCTAACAACGTGGGAGACCCCTCTTTTATCTTTCTGTTCTAGAAAAGGAAGCCTCCGTGGCAGCCAGATGGGTTTCATTTTCAGCTGTAAATGAAAGAGGGTCTTTCTTCTTGGTTTTCAGGTTTCCATGTGTGCGCTGCAGGATGGTTCGACAAAGGCCAAGTAGGCTACCCCATTGTCAAAGCCGGTCCCAACTGTGGCTTTGGGAAAGTCGGCATCATCAGTTATGGATACAGAGTGAATAAAAATGAGAGATGGGATGTTTACTGCTACAACCCAGACTGTGAGTACATAAAATAACATTTACCTGCCGATGCTTCATGTCTGCTAAAAAAGGACTATGTGAAGTAAAAGCCAACTGCAGCCATTGAGGGCTAAGCTGTTTTTTGACAACTTGTACTACACTCTTAAGATTTTGAAATGTAATTTTTAAACTCAGAAATGTGATGTTGAGCTAGAGATGATGAGATACCAGTGAATATGTTTTTGGCCCACCCCGATAAGTGTTGTTTCAAATTTATAGAGGCAGCTGATAACAAGTATTTATCAAGCAAATCACTTTGGCAACATACAAGAAAGCTGAGGAGGGGCACCTTTTTCACGTTATACTGACTTAATATGAAGACTAATAACACACGTGGCACATTTTCATGTTAACTATCTAAAGGACAGATGAAGGAGTTTTAATCACCTGAACAACTTAAGTCAGGAAGTCTGAGGCAGGAAGGCTGCAGTGGCTCGGTGGTCATTGCTTGGATTTCGTAATCCTGTGGCTGCAGGCTTGAGCCCAGGTTGCGTCAAGAAGGACAACCGGCGTAAAACTGTTGACAAATCTTTCATGCGAGTGTGCTCCCCGTGGGGACCTCAGCAGAGGGGAAAGAAAAACAACATCATAAAGTCTGAGACACCACAGACTCACTTGTCACGCCTTCAGTCTCTCCTCTGACACAGAGGATGATAAAGAGAACTTAACCACTTCAGAAGAGGTTCTGTTTTGACTCAAAACCTCTAATGCCATTCCCCGTCCTTGAGTTATCGTCATCAGCCCAAGAATAAATCGGCAGAAAGTGGAGCCAGTGGGAACTGGGACAAACATATTTGAATTGTTTTAAAGCTACCCCACACAAATGCAAAAAGTTGGGGCAACTATCACTTCAAACCCTTATATTTACCCCTGTAGCACAATCTGTGAGAATTTGTTTTTCACAAGATAATTATCAGTCAGTCTTTCTGCAAAATTCAGTTCGGTTGCTCAACAGTCGCTTGTTGTTGTTGTCTGTTTCTCCTCACAAAGTGCCACATTCTGTCAATAGAAAACAGATGTGGGCTACAGGCAGGCCACTCAGCCAAAAGACTGAAGGTAGATGCACACATCAACCTAATTACTGTTTACAGTTTTCTAAAGTTTCCCTTTTCCTTAAACTGACACAACTGTCAGTGAACAATAAAGAGGACATCTGCGGGTTTGATGATGTTTCTGTAATGATAACAATATATTCTGACATCTGAACTATATTATTATTATGACACTAACACAGTTAGGAGCCATTTGCCTCTCTTATTGAGTTATATTTTAATAAGCTTAATTACATGAGAAGTAAAGGAGCAAAATGACCAGTGAGCTCAGAGTCAGAACAGAGCTTTAAGAGTTTATTCTGTAAAAATCCACCCCAGTAACGGATCTGACAGCCGTCAGCTGTTTTACAGCTTCACTGTGATCGTAACATCAGCTCTGTGATTAATTGAGTGATTATAACAAGACATAATGTTGTTGTTCTGTGACTGACAGCAAGTTATAGCTTACAGTAAACAGCCCAACAGCTCTAAACAATTAAATTCAACTGACAATTTAATTCATTACAACTTTTAGCTGAATGAACAAAAGAACAACAACAGTATTTTCAGGATATTCCCAAGGGTCGCTGGTTAATTATCAATAATCAGCTGCAGCTGAGCGGACATTTTTCTTTTTACCCTGAGACGTTATGGTTAGCCCATGTGGCGTCACTTCAGGTCTGCAGGAGGTCCTGCGTTCAGACTGCCAAACATATGTGAATACAAGGGGTCCAGACCCCCTCCGAAGGTGGTTTGAGTGAAAACATTTTCAATGTGCATTAAGAGAATTGGACAATCAGATAACTAAAGACTGATTCTTTGGTGAACAGAGCCTAAAGGTTTAAGCATTGTTCCATTTACCACTGCTAACTCTTTCCAGACTAAAGTAAATACTTTCAAATCTCTCAGATCCATTAAATTTAATACTTTCTTGACAATAAAACTTTTGCTGTATTCAAGAAGTATCACTGGTAAAAAAGGAAAACATTTAAATCTAAAAGTACTTTTGTTCCTCCTGACCATCCCACTGTTACAACCATTAGTTGATCAAGAATTTTCATCCTTGTTTCAGGATCTTCTGAAGAACGTAAAGCATCAACTAATTTGTCTGATGATGAATTTATTATGATTAGGAGAGCTGATAAAGGAGGAGCTATTGTGAGTCAAAACAAAGATGACTATAGTTCAGACATTTTGAGACAGCTTAGTAATACAGATTTCTAAAGGCCTCTAAGTTATGATCCTACACTGCATTTTGCTGAAGAGATTAAATGTTTTCTTGAAGCACTGGAAGATGAATAAATATGACTACTTACATCAACAATATCCTGTACGTCCTACGTTTTATACACATACTAAAATTCATAATTTTCACACAGATCTGGTACCTGGACATCCCACTGTAGCTGGTAACCAAACCGATTTTACAAACAGCCCTGAGTGAACGAGGGCTGTTTGTAAATGGTTCACACTGACATAGCGCCTTTTTAACACTCACAGATTCTTACAATGTTTTCTCTATTATATGTTTTACACACTACATAGTAGAGACCTTTCATACTCTCACTCATACACTGATAAACATACCAGTAGGGGGTTCAGTGTCTCACCCAAGGACACTTCAACATGCTGATAATACAGCTTGTGAACAGTGCCTGGTCATTCATGAAGTAAACTCCTCAACCCATTCAGTACAATAAAGACTACTATGGCTTCTTTTTGGTTTTATCGTGTAAAGTAAAATCTCCATCTTATTCAGCATACATTATTGTCGGTGCACTCGGGTGTTTGTTAGGAACCACCAAAAGGGTTTTGGAAGTTTTATCTGTGTTTCTTGTGTGCCTGCCAGCGAAGGAGTGTGGTGGAGTTCTGACCGAGCAGCAGAAGATCATCCAGTCTCCTGGTTTCCCTGACGAGTACCAGGATGAGCAGATCTGCTACTGGCACATTCGAGTGCGTCTGGGTCAACGGATTCACCTCCACTTCCTGGAGTTTGATGTGGAGGATGACACCTCCTGCCTTGCAGATTACCTGGAGGTGTATGACAGCTATGACGATGTCTCAGGCTTTGGTGGGAGGTGAGGATCGCAAAAAGAAGCTACACATCCCAGCACTTTAATTAGGCCTTTTTGTAAGGGTTTGCTTCGGGATTTAACTGGCAACAGATGCAACAACATACCAAAAGAAAAACAAAAAAACAAAAAAAAACACATAACCAGAATGTATTTTGTACAAACAAGAATGTTCAGTACATGAAATAATTGCGTTAAGTAGGCGGTTTAGGAGAATTTTTTTTTTTTTTCTGTTCTACAAATGTGTTTGAGTTCCTCTTTTATGTATTCATCCTTCTTTGAAATGTGTCCACAGATTCTGTAGTGATCATTTACCAGATGATATCATCAGCACAGGTAAGATGCCCTACTTTTTTCATGAGAAGAAAACCCATGTTGACAGATTCTCGCTTTCTCATTTTTGGGTGGAACAGCTGTCGCCTCTCAGCAAGAAGGTCACAGATGTTTGCATGTTTTCCCTCTGCAACCAATGTTTTCCTTCCACAGACCAATACCATGCATGTTAGGTTAATTGGTAACTCTAAATTATCCCTAGCTGTGAGTTGAATGTGAATGATTGTCTCTGAGTGTCTCTATGACGGACTGGTGACCTACCCAGCCTCTTGCCTATTGACCACCGGGAATTGACACCAGCTCCCCCACGACCCTGCAAGAAAACGCTGCTAAAGAAAATAGATGGATTGATTCTCATTTTAATATTCTAGAAACTGGGTCTGGATTTACATACAACTTTACCATTTATTCCTTGTGACACACAAGGCTTTATCTATTTATTTTCTTTCATTTTGTTGTTATTAGTTAGGCCTGATCACACAAAGGCCTATTGAAATTGAGTTTATTAGAATCAGTCATCAAACGCAGTACAAAGGTCTACTGAAATAGTTTTGTTTGTTAGGGTTGAGCATGGTATGTACACCTACTGAAACTGTAGGGTTCATTAGGCTCAAGCATGAAAGGTGGTGTATTGAAACCAATCAGCTCAATCAAATTGTAAGTTTTTTTAATTATTATTATTAGGAACAAGCAGTAGTGCAAAGGCTTATTTATATGTAGGTAGTGTTTATTAAGCCTGTGCACAAAAAGCCATGCAAAGACCTATAGAAATCATAGTGTTTACCATTAAGCTACCCCTAATCACATTGGTCAAGCATCGAAGGCAGTTCAAAACCCTTTTAAAACAGCAGTGTGTAACAAATAGACAATGAAAACGAAACGTAAACAAAGACAATAATGGAAATTAGATTAGTCCAGATGTTAGCCTTAGCTGAATTTATGCTTGTCACTCTGAGGTGAGTTGAATGAAGCACAGCTTCCTTTATGTTTAAACATTTTATCTATTAATAAAGAAACAACACACCATAAAAGTGTCTTGATATCCAGCCATCTATTTTCTTTATCTGCTTTTCCCACGCAGGGTCACAGGGCAGCTCTGTCTTCAGCAGTCACCCTGGACAGGTCGCAAAATGTCCTGTTATCTGTTTGGTATATTATAGAAAAGCAGTTATGCGCTGAAAAACCAAAACTGATGACGTGTGATTGCTCAGCTTCAGGAAGCTGCTTCACTGTTTCAAGTTCAAAAATGTGCAAAAGGAATCTCTGTGCCAACAAAACGATGCAGAGGCTCAAAATATTAGGATTCTTTCTCCACTATGGTTTTAAGGAACCCGTAGATGAGCCAATACATACTTAGATTTATTTGTGTTGTTTTGTTGTTGTTGTTTGGAATATATCTGAAATTTTTGGCTCAGCAGAACACAAAGATCTGTCTCTGTTTACTTACAGGAAACGTGATGACGCTGAAGTTTCTATCTGACGCATCGGTCACTGCTGGAGGCTTCCAGTTAGAATATGTTGCTTTTAATGGATCCCTGTTCAAATAAAATGACACCCATGCCTTTTATTGATAGTTCAATGCAGTGGCATCACACGGTTGCTGCATCTCTGTTGTCTGTAATGACTGAATTTTTACAGCTCAATAAAGGAATAATTCTGTAAAATAAACAAGATTAAACTACATGTTGTTCTTCTAATCTGGTGGGATATGATAAGATGGAAGACCCAAACTTTAAACAGTGCAAGGTAAAATTCAAACAGACCTGGGTTTATATGACAAAGGTAATTATTATTAGGCAAACTTGCATCAGACCCATATTTCTGGGTCTAAACCATAAAAAGAAATACCTGTGATTGTATCATTGGAATAAAGTTTGTTACTGCTTTGTTTCTGATTATCCAATGAAAATGAAGCTTTTCCTTTTAACGTGATATGAGAGGGATTGAGTCATCAGACAAAACAGGCTTGGCTCTGAAACTAAAGAGGCAGAGGAGAAGGTATCATTTTCTTAAAAAAAAAAAGTTAATGGTAGCCTACTAATTGCTCTCAGTATTGACATGTTTCGACAGTCATCTTCAGAAATATCATCTGGTGTTGACAGGACTTGTCTTTTAAAACAAAACATCAGGATAAATTACAAAAACAATAAAAAAAGAAAGTGGAACAGGAAAACCTTAAGTCAGCCATATTGGACCAGTGGTAAAGATATAGATGCAAACCTTGGATCAAGGAGGCCCTTGAGATGAAGAAACAAACCCAGTGGACAGTCAACCAGGATGAGGAGGCCTGCCAGCGCTCGTGTATTTGGGATTCCCTCCACCAAAGAACATTGGACGGTGGTGGGTGTAACTCGCCTGACACACCTGTTAGTTCTGCCAGGCTGGACACACTCATAGAAAACAGCAGCTGATAAAGACCCGTCCCGTCAACATCAGCTGACCCTTCTGAAGAAGACTGCAGCTGACAGTCAAAGCGTGTCAAAATAAAAAGAATATTTTTCCACATCTGAACAAAAGAACCTGAAAGATTCCAGCTCTCACTGTAATTTTAACCATTTCAGGTGATATCATCAATTAATCCCAAATGACACTTGAAAGCCTTCATTTCTTGTCTTAACAAGAAAATACTAACTTATTAAGAACACAAGAAGCCATAAGTTATTCAACAAAAAGAACTGGTGTTTGCGACAGAAATACTGTTTCTATGAAAACAACTTAAAGAGTCAAACTTTCCTCAACAAATGGTTTAAATGGTTAAAATAAAACACTGTTTAATCCATGAGACTCATATAGGCCTTCACTATGAATTAATATGAACTTGTGTTAAAGCTACAATAGCTGTCAAAATATGTGATTTCTTAGTGTTTTAAAATTGAATTTTTATGCTTCTAACACAATTTCTGCATGATTAAATGATTGTTTGGGGGTCAATATAACTCAAACTCATCAGGGTTTTCCTAAAAATTATTCCTTGCTTTGTTTACAACTAAATTAGGCATACAGTTACAGAAATTCTCCTGTTAGAGTTCAGAATATTTCAGCACAGGTCATTTCATCTGATCTTAGCCCCAACTTCTGCTTTAAAGCTCTCCGACACTCGATTTCCTCCCCAGAATGACTCTACTCCCGTCGACTCTTGCTCTCACAGCTTTTAGTCACCGTTTCTTTTCAGAAGAAGAGAGGAGAACATTCTCCCTCTGGCTTTGTTTAGATCTCGGATTATTTTACCAGCTCAATATCCGTCGCGCTCCAAGACTGACTCGTTTGAATGTAAACAAATGACTCGTAATTGTTGGCAACAAAACATGACTCTAGTCATTTCTCTCATTTATTACAAATCATGTGTTAGAATGATGAGAATTTGGCCTGTAATTTTATCATAGATGATAAACATGTAAACATTGGTGGTGATACTATTTTGTAACCTCAGTGAAGGTTTGTGCTCTCAGAGTGCTTCTAGTTTTCTAAATGAAACTATTCACTTTAAAAGCAAAAGCCTCAAAACCACAAATGATAGATTTTCATGTCATTGTAGACATTCATTTGTCAATAAAACAAACAAACAAACAAACAAACATTTGATTTTAGTTTGTAAAGTTTTGTTCTCAAATTAATGCTTTGATTGAAATTTGTTTTTGTTTGACTGACTTATTAAAAGGCAAAAAATACTGTTTGCTGGGATTAGTCCAAGTATTAGTACCACTTGGGGAAGAAATTAGGAGCAATTAATTTTTTTATATTTGTTTGTTTGTTTTAAATTTTGAAACAAAGTGAAGATATTATTGACAGAAAAAGTGTCAATATATTCGTGTTGCTGTGTCTGTTTATGGGCCGGTTTAGTGTTAGTCGGCGCGGCGGTCCCGGAAGTGACGCAGCGGGGTCAAAGGTAACTTCGTACGCCTGTGTAATAGTTTGGCGCCAGCAGATTTCGCGGGGTGCGGTTCATTGAGCGGCGCAGCAGAAGCAGCGAGCACCTCAAGTCGGAAAAGTGGCCGCTTCGTAAGGCTTGCGGAGCACGGAGGTGTTCGAGCGAGCGAGCCGCGGAGGACAGAAGCGGGTCCCGGCGTTGATGGTGTCCGGGGGGGAGGGAGGCAGGAGTTTTTGACGTGTGTTCCGCAGGTGAGCGGTAATGTTTGTTTTCCTGCTGCTGGTCGTGTTGAACCCCTGGCCGGCCCGTAGCAGCTCCACATTGTGTGCTGAAAACGCTCGTCCCGTATTAGCGCCTCCTCGGTGTGTGATACAAACTTTGGTCAACACGCAGCCCGCTGCTAGCGAGGCTAACTCTGGAAGCTAAGTTAGCTTCTGCGTCCTGGAAACAACAAAACGCTCGTTTTTTGTTGCTTTCTTATTGCTCCGCACTGGCGGGTTAAGGTCAAATCAGACGTGTGGTTACATGAGGTCCGCACGCTTTTGTATTTATATCCACCTGAGGTTGTGCTTTCCGCATGGGCTGTGACGCAGCTGCACACACGTCTCTGGTGTGAACCTGCTTCTGTCTGATGGCATGCTAAAATAACCCTGCAAGCTGCTGCTTTCACAAGCAATCTGAAGCTCAACCTAAAACATGTTGGTGTAAGACTAAATAAACACAAAGCTGTAGTTTGCAACAAAGACAGTGCTCACTTAGAAGTCTAGATATGGAAGGAATCTAAAGAGCACATCTACTTAGATTGATCTTTAAAGTAAGGCTATTTTACTGAACTTAATTTAATGCTATTTTCAGAGGTGTCTCGGGTGATTTCCCCCCACTGCAGGGCTGCACATTGCATTGCAAATTTATCATCCTGGCAATGTTAGTATCACAAAGACTGCAACAAATCACAGGCTGTTATATTCCAAGGATGGTCTGCATGGTAATCAGTGTTTCCCCTAAGCCTGTGGCCTTGGAGAGGGGAGGTTTATCACGATTGGCTGGTTGTTTGGGAACCCTGTTCTCCACTAAATATGCCTGCTGTTGTTGCCATGTCCACCCTTTCTTTTCATTGCTTCCCACATCATGGAGGCTGTGACCCTTGGAGAAAAAAATCTATTTGTTGAGAGACAAAGTTGACAGAGTTGTTTTCTAGATGTGTGTCAAGACGCCATGCTGTTCTTGCGTTACAAATTTCTAGAAATGAACATTTGTGAGGACCGAAGCATGGTCCGAGACCACAATAGAGTCATATTTACAGTCTAAAATTGACTAAAGCAGCCTGCTATCCCACTAAAACAAATATTGCAAGTGAAAGTACAGGGAATATGCGATAGAAAGGATTTTAGGTTGTTGTCGGGGATTTTAAACACTGGTACCCGGGGAAGAAATTTTGTTGTCATGTTTTTAACTACTATTAGTTTGATCGAATTCCCGGCCTGTTCTCTGTATAGTTTCTCATTGTTCTTATTTTCCAACATGTCCGTTCTTCTCCAGGGTCTGAAGGAGGTGAGTAAAGATGATGGCGACTGCAGGACCTTCCAACATGGCTGCCTTCCTGCCTCTGTTGGAGACTCTGGAAGACGGCACAGCTGGACAGTCTGAGCAGATAGACGCCTACCTGACCATTGCCAAGTGAGTTCCCAGTCCTGTCCGTCGCAGGACAAGAGACGGCCTCTGGGATATAAGAAAAGAAAGAATTTCTTGTGTTTTGCTTTCCAGTCGCCTCAGTGGAGAGGAAGGCCGGCAGTTTCTCCCAGCAGTTGAAAAGGATTTTTCTCGATTTGGTAAAGCCATATTGGTGAGTCTTGAGCTAAATGCGCCCACAAGTCGTGACATTAAGCACCGTATGCTGCTCGACCTTAAAGAAAGTCAGTGACATACAACGCCAGTTCCAAAAAAGTGTAACTTGACGGCAGAAACGCATTTTAAAAAAAAGATGAGCACACACACAGAGGCAGTCACATGATTTCTGGCCTTTCATGGTGGTGGGTAACTAAAAGGTGACCAGTCAAAGATTAGAAATTGACCAGAAAGTGAGCTACTGATAGACAGGAATAAAAATAAATTTATAGCTACAAGATCAAAAAGCGGCCCAACGTTTTACAGATATTTTCCCCTCTTTGTTAAACATTACGGTTGAAACTGTTCAGGTATTCATATTGTCATGGTTTGGTGCAGATGTTTGGGGTGGGTACAGTCAGTCACAGGTGATCACTGCTCCTGGAGTGAGCAGGCATTTTATTTAACTGCATTTTGCTAAAAGCCTTCACAGTAAAAAAAACTAAAACAAAAGCAGACAAAGACACTATCTAAACACTCTAAATCAGACGAGGCATGAGTGGGTTCAGAATGACACACAGAAGCTCGAAGACCTGCCTGTTTGAGTCAAATCAGCTGTGTGGAAAAGCCCTGTGGGCCCCCGCGATGACAGGCGGCTGCAGCGTGGGGAAACGAGCAGTCCATGTATGGCATGCTGTCCAGTCAAAGTCTTCATATATACACAGAAGGTACTCTTGGTCTGGTATAAAAGAATTCTTGTGCAAATCTTAAAGCTGAGAGAGGGCTAACAATAATAAAGAGACAAATGGGAGCAATAAGGAGCAGTGAGAAACAGTAAGTGATGAGTCACGTTATTTATGTTGTTATAACTGCCCTCATATGACAGCAATATGTAATTAAAATGTAGTGCACTTTGAGATGAGGTTGATGTTTGTGTTTTAGTTGGTCCTAATTTTGTTTTGCCATCAGTCTGACTGTGTCCAGGAAGAAGCTGTTACGGAAGTGTGTGTGTGTGTGTGTGAATAAACTGTCTCAAGATGTGTGCTGATAGTTTGTGTTTGAGAAGGGTGTGACCTGAATGGCTGCTGTCTTTGATATTGTTTTGTGCTCTTTTCTGATAGCGTTGAGTGAATATGAAGTCCATTAATGGAAGATCAGTCCTAATAACTCTCTGGAAAGCATTCCTTTCTGTCTGGGTGGTATTTCTGTACCAGAGAGTGATGCCAGTAGTGAGGATGCTCTCCTCCAGTCCTTTTGTAGGTCTGAGTGAGGAGGCAACTGCTCGCTCCTGCCTTCCTGAGCAGCCTAATGAAGCAGAGCAGCTGCTGGGCTTTTTTTCCACTATGGCTATGGTAATTATGGACCAACTCTGGGACAGTGTTACACAATGTTACAAGTCCAAAATCTAATTGCAGGTGGAAGTCAGGACCCTAAGGCAGAGCTATAATCCAGGAAAAGGATCCTGGCGCAGGTTCTCCTGTCCAGGTGCTGCAGAGCATGGTGGAGGGCCATGGTCACTGTGAATTGTAGAGAATCAATGGTGTCAGGATCCACAGAGTCGATGTGTGTCAGCACCAGCTTTTTCAAGCGCTTCACAGTTACTAGTCTGATACGCCACAGTCCTGAAGTCACTCAAGGTCTGGTTTCTTGGGAATCAGAATGACGGATGCTTTAAAAATGCTTTTATATTTCTTAAGAACTGGTTGTAGAGGTTTGTGTACATTCCTGCTAGTTGTTCAGTGCAAAATACCACTCTATTTCCTGACTTAAAACCTTCCTGCCTTTGACTTAATTTTCATGCATACATCTACATTAATCCAGGGCTTTTGGTTAGGGAAGACGTTTAACGTGCCTGATTATAGGCATCATTTTCTAACGCTAGTTCTCAACTGTCTGACAAGCTAGGTTTAAGTGTTTAACATTTTAATTTCATGTTTTCGTATCAGGACATGTTATTCAGTTCTGCTGGTTTTTATTTAGCATCAAATCGAGGTCAAATTAACTGAAGCAAACATTCCTTGTGTTTTGTTTTGTTTTATTAACTTATATTTTTGTAATGTTTCTTTAATCCAATATGATTCTAGAGTTTATCAAACTTGTTCTTTGAATTCTGGCTTGTAGGTCATTGTTTAGAGCTGGGGTGGCCAACCTTGGTCCTCGAGGGCCACCATGCTGCATGTTTTACTTGTTTCTCTGCTCCAAGACACCTGATTTGAATCAATGGCTGATTAACAGGCTTCTGCAGAACATGAAGAGGTGATTTAACCACTAAATCCGGTGTGTTGGAGCAGAGAAACACATAAAACATGAAGGATAGTGGCTCTTCAGGACCAGGGTTGGCCACCCCTACAGAGTACCATTTGACTTTTATTTTATACTGAAGTTACCAGTTGAGGAAACCTGCCTTGCTGCTACCTTAGACCCTCCACACTTGTAAGAGTGCGTTGTATTTCGGTCTCTGCTTCTGCTTTTGCGCAGCGAAGTCTCAATTGAAATTGTGGGGGCAGTGTTGCGCAGTGTAGTCCCCATGTGACCAGCAAAAATAACAAAGAAGATGACAACAAAAAATGGAACACGTTGAAGATGGGCTGTTCGAATGTATACAGAATTACAAATATATCTATGATGTCTCGCCTCAGTATAACCGAGGAATAATTCTCCATCCACATAACGGCCATACGGACCATCGCTGTCTACTGTTGCTTGTTTTTGTCTCTTTCTGAGAATGTGTTTTATCATGATCTTCTCTACCACTGTGGCCATGTTTGTTATCGTCTGAAACTGACCTCAGGACTCTGGAATGAGCCCTGCACTGCACTCCAGTAGATGTATTGCTTAACAACCTTGCTAATGTAAAGCACATATTTGGAAATATGTGATGTTTGAAATGGACATGCCCATTTACGGACATAAAGTAGCATAAATAGGCTTGTATGCATACCATTACACCCCAATTGAACAGATACTGTATTATAATGTATCACTAAAGGTTAATCAGTGTATTGCTGTTACATCATATCTTATTACCTGTACGGTACGCCCTGTGTGTGTTATGATGGGGCAGCCTTAAAGCCTAATGATGATTGTGTGTCATGTCGTTTTCAGGTACACTTGACCAGTCCGAGTGCAGAGTTGAGTCAGGCTGCTTTACAAGCTTTAGGGTTCTGTGTCTATCATTCTCACGTCGTTGCTGGAGTCCCTGGTAGGTGATTTTTATTATTTTTTTATTTTACCCATAAATCATCACTTCAGAGTCTGTAGCTGCAGCTCAGTGTTAATCCGCACTGTTTCTTCAGAGGTCTTTGCAGCCCAGATACTGTCAACACTTTGCTCCTTGGTGATGAAAGCGACTGATAAGAACACCTGCACTCGAGCATTGTGGGTCATCTCCAAGCAGAACTTTCCTGCTTGCATAGTTGCCAAAAACGTGAGCATCAGCGGCTGTTTGATATGCAGAATACTATAAATCTCGTTGCCCAGCTGTGGCGATTTATTTATTTAATTTCTTTTGTGTGTTGTTTTGCTCAGGTGCCGGCTGTACTAAGTGCTCTTGAGAGTGTGTGGAACAGAGAGGACATCCAGTCTGCAGTGATGGAACATGAAGCTCTGAACGTTGTCATCAGGTAGAACCTTGTTCCCGAAGCCTTTAAATTCAGTTTGTATACCTTTTAGACAAATAAGGCCATCACTGACAGTAAACGCAGTTAAACCATTTTTGCATGCTATTATTATAGAATCATTGTATAAAATTGCTCTAAAAAGGTTTTGATATTAAAAAATAAATAAATAAAACACCCCATTTTGTACCATCATTGTCACACTCTTGTAAAATATAATCCCATGAGCTTTGAAAATTTTAAAACACCTGTGCTGTTTAAGTTTTCACTAAATGCAGTGTTGGTCTGTGTATTGCTGTTCTTACTCTTTGCCACCAGGGTGCACTGCTGTGGTAGGGAAGAAAATACAGAGTAAATATATGGGATAAAATAATAAAACGAACTTTCAGCAGTTGCTTGAATAAAATTTTAGTTTAAGCAAGCAATTCACTCAGCAGTTTAATCCATCTTTAATTTTGGATTCTTTAAACAAACTACACTCCAGCAGGAATGGACAAATTTTCATTTAATTAGAAATGTCTTTGTTTGTGAAGCTTTGATCATTGTTGTTGGGTAGAATCTTGTTCCTGCACGGTTCCTGAAGGCGATATGTTGTGATCATTAACCCTCCGCAGGATGTTGGAACAGGTGCCAACTGAGATGGGTGACGGAGCAGTGACGTGGGCGAAGCTGGTGGTCCCGCTGGTGGTGCACTCTGCCTCTAAGGTGCGACTGCGCGCCGCGGCAGCCTTGGAGATGGGCATTCCTCTGCTGCTGGCCAAACAGACAGAGGTGTCTGCCGTCATTGAACCAATGATGTCCTCAGTGAGTTTCTTTCTGTCAGTATGTGTTTATAATGTAGTGTAGCAGTTCACGAACATGTCAGGCAGTAGGACAGTGAGCAGCTTCTGTAGCCTCTACAGCAGTGGTCCCCAACCTTTTTATCTCCATGGACCGGTTCATTATCAGACATTATTTTCACCGACCGGCCTTTAAAGGGGTGGCGGATAAATACAACAAAATAAAATGAGACGACCGGCATGAAAGCGGCGTATTTTTTTAAAACAAAATAAACGTAAATCCAACGTGTCCTCGCAGCTTTGTTAGCTGCGTCCTGGCATTGCGTTATCAACATGAACAACAGCCTCTCCTCCCTTAATGTTCTCTGGTCAATATGGTGATGTTTAAACTTTAAAATAAGAGACACCACAAATATAAAGTGCACAAAGAATACAACTCACCATAACTCTGAATCAGTGGGAACCCTGAGCCCGCTTCTCAGTAATGAGACGTCCCATCTAGGGCTTCCAGAGACGTTTGGTTTTTACTCATTTTGCTGCTTGTGGGTTTGTTTTTAGCGGTAACGTATCATGTGACCTAGATGAGCGTTCTGACATGCATCAAGAGCGAGTCATAGACGGATGTAGTGGAGAGAATCTGGTCAGTTTTTCAAAATAAATGTAATAAATGACTCCAAAAATTAAAAAAAAATGGAAATACTGTAAGTTAATTATTCTTCCTCTGCAACCCTGTACCAAATGACCCACAGACTGGTACCGGTCCGCTGCCCGTAGGTTGGGGACCTCTGCTCTACAGGACAACTACGTGTTAATTTGTTTGAGTTGAAAGGGAAGGAGTCGATCAAGCTTTGAAATGGAGGCAAATTCTTTGTCATGAAAATAATGAGAAACACACAGAAGTTTCACTCTAATGTCCTGAGTTTCCACAACTCAGCACATCACAGTGACAGCCTGACATTTTATCTGTTATTTCTTGTTTTCTGCTGTAATTTTAAGTCGAAATGTTTAATGTTTGAATTTTCTTTTTTGACCTCTAATAAAATGTTTTCATTAGAAATCATCAAAAAAATTATTGATTCAAAAGGAAGACAGGAATGAATGTCTTTTAAATCAATCTAGTTAATTGTTCTGACCAGAAAAATTACAAGTTCAGCTTCTTGTTGTTTCATTCATAAGATGTCTTGTCTGAGAACAAGCTATAGAACAAACCTCGAACTTCACTTGAACGTGTAAAATAAACAGTATATCTGAGACAGTTCTCTTTTTTCCCCCTCAGAATCAGCATGCTACTTATATTGTTTTTTAAATAAAACTTCTCCGGTAAACAAATAAACCTTTTACATTTGAGTGGATTCAGTATAGCAGCATTAGATCAACACAATCTTGTTTCTGTGATTAGAAAGAAATCTGTAAACACAAAAAAAGGCCACACTATCTTTAGTGACTTTAAATCCAGTGTGGTTGTTGGTACCAGACGGGCTGGTCTGAGTATTTCAGAATCTGCTGATCTACTGGGACTTTAAAGAGAGAATATCCAGTTGCGTGGAAAAATCCATGAATACTCAAAGTATTTTATTAACATGACTGATTTGAGAAATGTTACAGATCTGCTACAGAGTTTACGGGATTAGTGATTTTCTGACTTTGAATCAAACTAAAGTCAGCCGTGGTGTAATAAACTGTGTTTGTCCCACAGAAACTGATCCCAGAACTGCAGAAGCTTTTCATGTCGAAGAACGAAACGTACGTCTTGAAGCTCTGGCCGCTGTTCGTAAAGCTGCTTGGGAAGGTAACAATGTTTGCACGACTGAAAGCATATTAACGATGTTACACAGACTGAAAGCATATTAACGATGTTACACAGACAGGCCTTTTCTCTGCTTATTCTACACACATTCAGTAAAATCACAACGCTGGCTCAGCTCACTGTAAATTCACAAATGTCTTAATTTAGATGAATCTGCCATTCAAGTCCCAGGCTGAACTTTTACTCAAACTGCTGTTATAAATATAAATTATGTACACTCTGGCATCATTTGCATCGCCTCCGTTTCAGTTTGCAGTACAATTTTATTACTGTTTTACAACTATATATTTCTTTTACAGAGTTCATTGTTTTATGATGTTCTTATTTTTGAACTTTAAGTTCATCTTGTAGATATTATTTGATCTTCTGCCTTTTTTCACATTTATATTTGTCTGTTGCTGTGACAAACCACTTTCACTCAGGGGATCAATAAAATATCTTTCTACTTTTTGAGCTCATTTACTGTAAGCTCATTTTTTTAAAAAGAGACCTGACAGTACTGCGTAGTTAACACAAATAACCAATCATATGGCAGCAACTCGAGGCCTTTAGGCATGCAGACGTGGTGAAGACGACTCGCTGAAGTTCAAACCGGGCGTCAGAATGAGGAAAACAGTAGATGTGTGTGGTTGTTGGTGTCAGATGGGTTGGTCTGAGTATTTCAGAAACTGCTGATCTGCTGGGGTTTTAACACACAACCATGTCTAGGGGTTGTAGAAAATGGTCTGGAAAAAAAATCCAGTGAGCAACATTTGTATGGGGGGTAAAGTCATTTTAATGTCAAAGGAAAATGGGCAGAATGGTGTGAGATGACAGAAAGGCAACAGCAGCTCAAATAATCCCTCGTTCCAACCAACGTCTACAGAAAATCATCTCTGAACTCACAACACGTCCGATCTTCAAGCAGATGAGCCACAGCAGCAGAAGAACACACCGGGTGCCACTCCTGTCAGCTATGAACAGGAAACGGAGGCTACAGTTCACACAGGCTCACCAAGAACTGGACAATAAAAAAAAAAAAATCTGAAAAGTATTGCCTTCCCTGATAGGTTTGGATTCACTGAACTCCACTGATCTCCACGGTTACCGGATACTTGGGAGATGGGAACGGGAGACTCACAACACTGGTGTGCAGCTGACAAATCTGCAACAATTGCATTTTTATTATTTTTTTAACTTAGTGGACAGGAGTATCACCCGGAGTGGTCTTCTGCTGCTGTAGGAGGACTGATTTTCAAGATTGACCCATTTTAGACAAGCAACATGACAGAGAGGTAGTTACAACAGTATAATGTCATAAAATCAAAGTTATAATAAATAATGGAAATATTTTGTAGGTAATAATTCAGAATTGTTAGAGCTGCATGCCTACATCTCGTTGATTATTTCTAGAACACCCTAGAGTAAATACTCCTCCTCTGAGATCATTTCAGACTCAGCCTTTGTCTCAACTAAAGGTAGCAGCTGATTGTCACAGAGGGCAGAATGAGAATCGGACATGCTTGTTTGGGAAAAATGGGAGACATTATCAATGAGAACTTTCTGTATGTATATTTCCTGCACAGCTGCTCCACAGGGGGGGTCCCTTCATCAACTCTCTGCTGCATCTGGAGGAACTGGGTTTCCGCAGCTCCTCTCCCACCATTAAGAAGATCGCCTTCATTGCCTGGAAGAGTCTCATCGATAACTTTGCTCTCAATCCAGGTGAGCTCATCTGTCCTAGGCGAACCCCCTCCCCCACCCCCCACTCCCTGAACTCTTTACATGTAGTCGTTCGGACATGAGAGCCACGTTTGAAATTCTTCCAGACATCCTGTGCAGCGCCAAGCGTATAAAGCTCCTCATGCAGCCGCTCATATCCATCCATGTCAGGGCAGAAGCCCTGCTGCTAACCAAGGTGGAGGTGTGGTGGTACCTGGCGGTGCAGCTGGGACCTAACCTATTCTCCAACTTTGATCAGGTCAGGCCTGTTTCAACAGATCTACACGGGTCATATAAATAGGAGTATTTATGACTCTGGAGTGTCTGTCCCTCTGCAGGTTTCTGTGCCTCTTCTCCAGTCCACCATTGGCTCCGACTCTTCCTCCTCTGTCCCAAATACTCCGTCTCGAGTCAGTCAAAACGGAGCTGTTGCACCCAGCACACCAAAGTCTGGTAAGGCCCCTCTTCCTGCTGCAGTTCTCTATAAACAAACCCCCACCAACACGGCACTTTGGAGAGATTTTAATCTTTTTTTTTTTCTCTTCAGCAGGCAACTCAAGCCTCAACAGCTCGGCCGTCACCTCTCGGATGAGCTTGAATTCCAGTATGCATGTCTCTCCCAGCTTCTCTTCCATCCAGCTGCTGGGCCTGGAGATGCTGCTTCACTACTTCCAGGGACCGGAGGTGGTTGCTTCTGCAGCGAAGCATAAACTCATCCTAAATCTGGGTGGGTCTGAGCCACACATCAGCTGTGTGTACATTCTGATTTATTTTTTTTTAATCTTGCATGTTGTTGAGCACTTTCACATGAAGATTCTGACAGCTTTGTTTCTCTGAAGATGAGATTCAGCAGTGTTGGTGGGTTTGTTTGGATTTTACTGTCTGCAGATGTATACAGACAGTATTGGTCAGGAGGCTGGCTCGCCTCCAGATGCATGAATGTGTACACAGTAAATGGTAAATGGACTGTACTTACAGCCAACCAGGCTACTCAAAGCGCTTTACAACACAGTCTGTGCCCTCATTTCCACATCCACACTTACATTCATACAGCACTCTACTACATCTCAACAGAGCTAATCTGAATGAATCATTCAGTGCTTTAAACTCCATTCATACACCGATGGGACACATCAGAGGCAGTGAGGAGTTCAGTGTCTTGCCCAGGGACACTTCAACATGTGACTATTCCCAGGAATTGAACCTCCAACTCTCATTGGAGGATGGCTGCTCTAACCACTGATCCACAACTGCCCCCAAATCAAAAATAAATCCTCCTGTTTTACCTTTTATAATTCTCTGAGTTTTCTGCTTAGTTTTAGGGCTGTCCAGTTAGTCAGATTTCTAGTTTTAGCTTCAATTTTTGGTCCAAATGGTCACAAAACAGTATAATCGAGGAAAAAAATATTATTAAAGATATTTTATGAGAATGCTTTCTTCTTGTTTCACCTCCTGAATGAGCTGCAAACAGCTGTTTACAGGACTGGAGTTAGTTGTGGATTCTCTAACAAGTTTTACTTGAAATTACATCAGGAACAGGAAAAGTTCTTAAGATTCTCTAGACCAGAGGTCGGCAACCCAAAATGTTGAAAGAGCCATATTGGACCAAAAAAACAAATATGTCTGGAGCCGCAAAAAATTAAAAGCCTTATATAAGTCTTATAATGAAGGCAACACATGTTGTATGTATCTATATTAGCTATATTAGCCTATCAGATAGGCTAATATAGCTAATATATCTGCTTCGGGGTCGGGCCAGCCGGCCGGCCCTGCTTCATGGGTGGAGCAAGCTTAGCTCCTGTTCACTCATTGGTCGTGGGTGTGACCTGATGCAAGCATAAAGAGCGAAGGTAGGAATATAAACACCAGCGTTAGCTTACCCTGCAACGTTTCTGCCGTCTGTCCCCCAGCTGAAGGCGCTGTAAAGCCTGAAATCTCCGGCGGATAACAGCTGTCCTACTCCGGCAACAATCTCAGCATCCAGATCATTTCTTCCACTGCGCCTCTCTTCCTGAAGTCTAGTGCTTCTTTTGTTTACACAACTCGCGCTAAGTTTCGGTAGGGCCCCCCCCGCGCCGCGGCCCCGCCCCCCGCAACACGAGGAGGCGTTCCTCTGCCACCGACCAAACTGGCCGGTGTAAACACGATGCATTCTTTATCGAGCCGAGCCAAGTAGAGCGGGACTTCTGAATTAGGGCCCGTGTAAAAGAGGCATATATTAAAACAAACTATATTTCTCTCCCCCATCTTTTTCCATTTTCAAACATTTTTGAAAAAGCTCCAGGGAGCTGCTAGGGCAGCGCCAAAGAGCCGCATGCGGCTCTAGAGCCGCGGGTTGCCGACCCCCGGTCTAGACACACTGGTGCAGATAAACCTTTCAGTTAAATTCACCTCCACAGAATTTAGGGGCGCCCAAATTTCTAACAGCTCCTTTACAGTCATGGTCATAAGTTTAAAGAATGAGATGAGCATTGTTGTTTTACAAAGTTTGTGGTTTCAGTGTTTTTAGATCTTTGTCAGCTGTTTCCATGGTGTACTGAAGTATAATTACAATCATTTCATACGTTTCGAATGCTTTTAGTGAAAATGACATCAGGTTTATGCCAAAATTCAATATTTTTCAGAGTAGTTCAGGTTAGTTGTTCTTATTTGTTAGCTTAAGAGAATTAATGACTTGTTGAAGTGTCTGAAAATATAGAAAAAGGATCATCAGATGCACATCAATGTGGCATTTACAACATCAGCAGAGTCAGTTCCAAAGTTAGAAGCCACAGATTAATTTCTTTAAAACTAAAATCTCAAGGATGTGTATAAATCTTTAGGAAATATTCAGCTTCACTTAAAAATTTACAGGAATCATTTCTTTTTAAAAACTTGCCACTTTGATCCAACAGTACAGAGGACAAAACCAAACCCAGCCAGAACTTTTGAGTTTTAACTCCTTGAAGCGTGGGAGTGGAGCTCTGGGAGCACATAATCAAAGTGATGAAGCCCTAACCTACCACTCTAAGCCTTGGTGAATTTGTTTTTAGTTTGTATTATATGACCATGAAGTTTTTGTTGTTGTTGTTGTTGTTGTTCAGAGCCCTTAAAGCACCTGCTTCTCTCCGGTGCCGTATCGTTCCTGAAACATGCTGCTGTGCTCATCTCCAGTATCAAAGATGGATTCATCAGCGTTGGCAAAGAAGCTCCAGGTAAGCTGCAGCACAGTCGCTCATTCATCGCCAGCGTGTCTCGTTTATGACTGCGCCTGTTTGTTAAAAGAATTTCATCTTTATTTGGATTTGGTATCTTTTGTTTTTACAGACAAGGCTTCCCATTTTCAGTGCTGAAAATGGGAAGATACTCCTCTTCCTTTCGTCTTTCTTCTTCCACCATCTTCATCAGTAAACTTCTACTTCTTCAGTATGCTGCTGCTTCTCCATCTCCTGTTTATAAGCCAGTATCTCACTGGGCTGTCGTTGTTGGGCACTAGTTGGCAAACAACAGTCTGGAGGAAGTTGGTGGGGTTCTCAATTTCCTTATTCAAGTGTCATATGTTTGCAGTCCTATTGCTTGAAATTTGAACATTTTCAAAAGATTTGTACAACAAATTTTCTCTGTAAATAGTCACAAATTTGCTTAGTTTAGTTTCCATAATTCAAGAGGTTAAAAAGCTGCATTTTGATATTTGCAGGAAGCTCTCTTATCTCTCTTATGGTAGAAAACATAAGCGACTACAACTGTGATTGTCAAGGTCTAAGAATCATTAAAATACTGGTCTAGATTTGTCAGTCCTCAGTTTTAAAATGTACTCCTGTAGATTAATTCATAAATATGGGGGCGGCTGCCAAGGTGGGTAAAAAGTGGGCCGAGGCAGGTAAAATGTGGGCATAAGTGGGAAACGAAATCTTGGCCTTGGCCTAGAATAATTTTACAAGCTGTGCATGTTAATATAAGCCAAGATTTTCCAATACCGGCCATGCGGCTCGGTAATTGCTTATTTGCAAACACTCAGTGAGACTGAAACTGAAAATTGGCTAATTTTTCTTGAAAGTTTGAATACCACCTGGTCTTCATCAGTCGCAGCCAAGTGAGATACTAACTTCACTACCATCTAGTAAACTTTTCTTTTCGCTCTTGAAGCTATCCTTTTGTCAAAAATCCACCGACGCTCGTCTCCTTCCACTAATTTGATGGATTCGGTACCTTATGGATCTGTTCAACACTACGTTTGTTTTTTCTATAAAACATTAAATTGTTTAAAATCAGCTGCAGTATGAATTTTGTTTGTTTTATGTCTTCTGTCTCTCTACAGAGTCCCTTTTGGTCATCATATGGACAAGTCTTGTCCGGTTTGTCAACCTCTCTATAGAGTCTGGTAAGTGTTGCTTACTTGATGCAAGAAAGCTAGGATTGCTGTAGGACTTCTGTTGGTTGAAGATCATCAAGGAGGAGAGGAAGACTGCATGTTAGGAGACAGCGAGAGAAAAGGAAATGCAGGAGTGTGGAGCAGAAATGATGGAGAGAGGGAAGGCTGATATTTTGTGTTCAGAAGACCAGATGGAAAGGAAGCAAGGCCAGGTGGATTCAAACGGTTCTACCGTAGGGTAGATGGGAAGAGAAATGGAGTAGGGCTCATCCTAAAGGAACAGTTTGTGAAGAGTGTTCTGGATGGATTGTAAGGTGGTGCCAGAAAGAGTGCACAGGATGATTGTTTGTAAAATGAGATGATCGCATGATGAAGGTATGGGAAAGAGTTATTAAAGCGATGCTAAGGTTCAGATCACCGAACAGCAATTTGGTTTTCGTGCAGAGAAAGAGTACCACAGGTGCAATTTTTGCGCTGAGAGTTTTGGTAGAGAAGTGCAGAGAAGGTCAGAAGGAGCTGCGCTGTCTTTATCATATGTCTTCTCCACAAAGACATTTAATATGGTGCTGGAAGAGCAAATGTGGGACTGCATGATGAAGTCAGGAGTGCATGTGAGGGTGGTGCAGGACATGTATGCGACAGTGGTGAGGTGGCAGTCAGATTAATGGACGGGTTCAGGGTAGAGTTCCATCAGGGATCAGCTCTGAGCCCCTTTGATTTGCAATTTTGACTAACAGGTTGACAGATGAGGTCAGACAGGACCATGATGGTTATCGTTGGCATTGCAATCTGGTGACAATAGAGAGCAGGTGGAAGAAAACCCTTGAGAGGGGAGGAGAGACGGTAGATTTATTGGACAAAGAATGTTGGAGATGGAGCTGCCATGAAGGAGGCAAAAAGAAAGATCTCAGAAGATATGTGGATGCAGTGAAGGAGGACATGAAGATGGTTGGTGTAACAGTGTAGGAGACAGGAGATGGGGTGAGATGGAGGCAGATGATCTGTTGTAGTGACCCCTGAAGGGAGCAGTCAAAAGACAAAGAAGCAAAAATAATGTAGGCTTGGTTTCTTTATCAGCCAACCATCATAATGTTAGCTCTGCTCTTCCTTATGTGACTTGTCCCTGTGGCTGCTGCTCAACAGGCGGGCCCTTAAGCTGTGGGTCCAGCCTTGTGGCTCCACACAGAGCACTCCGATTGGGCTGAGGTCATTTTCACTTGAGAGGAGGACAAGCGAGACCCCGTTCTTGTCTCCTACCTCACTCAGTCTCACCTATTGTCATCAGTTTAAATCTGAGCCTTCGGATCCTTGTGGTCGGGGCTGCTGTGAGGAGCAGAAGACACTGAGGGGCATGTCCCCGATGATGATGACATCTCTTCTCACATTTCAAGCATTTCACTTACAACAAATTGCACTTGTTCTCTGCTGGGTTTTAATAAAACGTGTCGTCTGCCTCCGTCAGGCAGTAAGAAGGACCGCCAGGGCTGTGAGGTGCTCACACTGATGCTCCAAGCACTGCAGAGTATTGTCGTCTCAGAGGGTCTGCCTGCAGACAGAGTCCTGGTAAGTTTGTTGTACCTACTGCTATGTTTTTGTTTGTTTTTTTTTTAAACTATACTAATACTCAATAAAAAAAATAAGAGCGCAGACAGATGAGGGTTAGTGCGTGAAGACATACAGGTTGACTGTTTGGCACAAAACACAGGACTGGTTGAGGCTTTTAGCCAGCTGTAACTGAAATATAAATTTAACTTTTTCCTTCCTTTTTGGTCAATCCAATTTATTGATGCCTACTGAGATGTGTAGATGTATGGACTGTGTACACAAAGCTGTTTTTCAGTGAAACTGTAACATTTATGTTGCAGTTCGGCCATTTATTTACACAACAGCAATGGTCAGATTATCTGACACTGAAACTTCCAAACCCAGGTCTAAGAGTGAAGATTTTTGGACACTTTTATTTGCATTTCAAAGGAAGCTGCAACGTGTGAAATTCAACATGTGCACCACAGTCAGCTGTTCTGCACATGCATGAGTAGATCAACAACAGTAGTAAACAAAGTGCTGTTTATGTTACTCACCCTTTTCAACATGTAGCACCAACCCAACCTCACTGTAAGTCCAAAGAAAAGTCCATATATTCACCATTTTGGATGTAACTGTTTACATGCTGGAGAACCTGGTGTCTGTGCTCAAGACCATTGAAGCACCAACTAGTGGCCTGACATGGAAACTACTACAGGCTCAAAGAGCCCAGCAGCACCTTGTAAACATGTAAACAAGCCTTTGACATTTTCAGGAGATCGGCTTTGTGTAAACAGAGCCGGAGTTAACCCACATGATTTACTTTAACCTCAAATTAACCCATAGCTGCTTCCTGTGAATATGTCTCCTGTTCTCAGATCCAGTGCATGTTTTACCTCATCTGTGAGTGTTTCCATGTTGTCTCTGCATTAAGTTAACATTCCACAGGAAAATAAAATTCTGACCGGTGAAACTCATGAATTTTAAAGTAATCAAATGTATTTATCAGTTTACTTAATGTGACCATCACAAAAAATGAAACTCATTAAGCTATTTGAAGAACATGATGCACAACAAACACCTTTTCTGCACCTGTATTTATCTTTTAACAAAACCTTTGAGTTACACTGGTTGTAATATCTAGTTTCTAAAGATTGTGTCAGAAGGTAACTGAATGTTCTCAGTGTGGAGGCTTTGTAAAGCGTTGATTTAGTCATGTAACGTTATTCTGATGGTGCTTACAGCTGTGCCTCAGTGTTCTTTAAGAGTCTTAAATATGTTTAACTCTAGAGTTTGTGTCCAAACCACTGCTGGGTCATCTAAATAAAACATTAGTGTCCCTAATTTATACCTAATCAAATTTTGTGTTCTTGTATCAGTGTTTGAGTATATTTTTCTTTTTCCTTTTTTAGTTTAGTTATAAATCTGTGAAATGTGTTCCTTTAGTCTATTTCTTGATGTGGTGGTTCTCTAACACAGATCTCCCTGAACCTTGTGGTCTTCTTCAGGTTCTGTTCGAGGCCACGGTTAAAGGGCTCCCTCAGAGAGTTCTCGGCTCCGCTTCCTATCAAGTGGGCAAGATGGACGTGCTGAACGTGAGTGCTTCTCGTTTCCGTTTTATCCGTTCTCGTGCTGAATCAAAGGCTTGATAAAAAGTTTTATAGTACTTGTTTTTATTCAGGGCACTCCATCGCTGTTCCTCATCCAACTCCTCTTCAACAGCAGCATGCTGCCAGCCTACGTAGAAGCAGAGAAGTGAGTCTCGTGTCGAATACGTTATCTTGTCGTGTGTGGCAGGAGGGTTTTAGTGGAGCTCAGTGAAACTGTTTAAGGAAAGAACAGTTCAAATGTATTCATGCAAATGGATGAAAACACATGACGCTGCTCAGAGCAAACGATCATATATATATCAATCCTCCCTGGACTTTGAAATGAATTTAAAATAACTACAAAATGTTAAGAATGACATATAACAGATCTGAGTCAAACTGCTTCATTCCTCCAGTTGTTACAGGACAGCGTGACGTGAGAATATTTGAGATTTTAAAAGTGTAAGGAAAGGATTATCTATTACTGGTGGATTTTTTTTTTCCTGCAGTGTACATAAAATAGAAAAATTGTTGAAACAAAAAACAAATAGAAAACCATTTCAAGTGACCAAGGCCTAAGTGAACCGTGGCTTTTGTGAGCTGTTCCATCCTGCATGTAGGACACAAGTTTAGTGAAACTAACACTAAGATAAGGTAAGAGCATATTTTATTAACGAGTGGTGCCATGTCTCTGCAGGTTCTTTCATTGCCTCCAGACACTGGTAACCTGCAGCCTGTCAGGTCCCACTTCACCGCTGGCGTTTGCGGAGTCGGTGCTGGGCACCATCAGCCACAGTGCGGGGTCACTGCAGAACAAAGAGCAGCTGTGGAGGATGTGGAGCTCGATAGTCAGCCCGCTTACTGACACAGTCACACAGGTAGGAGGCGCTGGAGACGACTTATTAGCTGTCTGGGTGATGATGCCACCTAATGGTCACAGAGTAAATAGTGTGGTTCAGCTGACCTGCAGCTAATATGAAAACAGACCACATACATGTTGACACGTAACTAACATCAAACCCTTGAAGTCTGAAACGCCTGCAGACCTCAATAAACTGAAATAACATTAAAACTAAGAGTGGGCCAAAAATTCTCTTTAACAATATGAGACTGATGCTGTCTGAAGATAATCAGCATCACAAGTGTCTTCAGTCGTGTAATCAGTCAGTCTGCCTGTTAAAATAGTCACAGGGCTGTTTGGTATCATTGTGTGTACCAGACTGAACATGGAGCATTCAATCCTTGTTTTTTTTTTTTGTTTTTTTTTTCATAGTCTAACGAAGTCAACCAAGGTGACGCTCTGGAGCACAACTTCAGTGCAATCCATTCTGCTTTGATGTTCCCGATCACACACCTCCTTTGCGGCGATATTCTTCCACAGGTCTGCTCCTCTTTGTTTTTACCTAATCTTCAGCGCCGTCAGCTAAAGAGGAACGCGTCCTCTTAGACCCACCCTGTTGTTTGTTTTTGCTGCGTGTTGTCCAGGCAGCCCAGAAGTCCATGTTGTCTTCTTGGTCGAAGCTGTACAAGGTGTTCGCTCGCTGCTCGGCTCTCGTGGTCACAGCCGGGGAGAACATCTGCTGCGAGGAGCTCTGTGCCAAGGTCGCAGCAGCAGTAGATCGAGAGGCGCTGGCGGTGAGTTCAGGAGAGTTGGCGCTCCGTTGTATCCGATTATTGTTCTTCCTGCAGTTTTGGCTAAAACTCTTGACATTATGAAGATGTTATATTATGTTTTTAAGCTGATCTATCTGATCCTGCAGGTTCCTTCAACACTAAACTTTGTTGCCAGCATCCTGCATGTGATGGTGGAGTGTGTGGACTTCTCTCCGTACACTCCCCACTTTCAACAACAAAAAAAGTGTAAGAGCTCTAACTGGCGTTACCTTCCATTACCAAACTTTGTAGACATTTATCTTTAAGTGTGTTGTTTCCTTCCAGCTCCCCACACACCTATGAACTGGACACGTAAGCAGAACAAAGCCCTGGGGAATCTGTCTACGTTTCATTCCCTGCTGGTGCAGTGTCTGCAGGTTCATCTCGAATCCCCGGAGGCTCTCTCTGAGGCGACGGGATCGGCGCTCGTTTCCGTTCTGTCAGCTCTCTTCAACAACCTCGCTCTCGTCGACGCTGTCAAAGAGGCTCTGAACTTTCTAATCCAGCCTCTTGCGTTGTTTTATAAACAAGCTGAGACGCCGAGATTTACGTCTCATCTTCTGGAGAAGGTTGGCTCAGCGTCAGAATAGGCGCACAGATTTCTTTTACAGGTTTGTCTCTAAAATGTATAAAGCAATACTCGTTTTCCCTCCTGCAGCTGGAGAAGCTGCTCAGCGAAGTCCTGGGCTGTCTCCAGAAGTGCTCTGCTTTGGCCCACGACGATGAGCTGCTGGCTCTGCTTTCGCCTCTGCTCTGCGTGTTGTTTCCGCACAAGAACAAGCACCTGCGCTCGTTGGTCATGCAGTTCTGGAATGCCACTTTCACAAACGCAGTCAGCCTGTCATACCCCGAGGAGATGAGGTAAACACGAGGAGGCCGGCGAAATGCTGTATTTGTCTTTAGAAGGAAAAGACTCAGTGTTCAGGTTTTTATGTGATAACCGGAGAGCTCAAGTTTTTTTTAAAACATCAGCCTTGTTTCCATGAGTTTACAGCTGCAGATTCAGTGTTGCTGTTTGCTTCGCACAGGCCAGTACTAAGCCAAGTGAAACAGAAGACTCCCATCATTCTTCCTGGTTTTGAGGCTGTCAGTGTTCCCGACGAGCTCAGTGGAACATATTCAGTGAGTTTCTTTAAGTCCTGTCTGTTGACTCTGGCTTTTGCGTTGAGCTTTCAGTTTGATTTAGCGACTCTTTCCTCTCGTGTTCAGAATGAAAGCTCTCAGATGGAGACGCGTCTCAGTGGAATGCCCGTTTCTTCTTCCGTGAAGGAGCCGCTGCTCAACGATGTTGCTGAGATGGATACCAAAAGCTTCATCAAGATGTCCAAGCCAGTTTCCGTAAGTTTATTTTGAGTTCATGTTTTTTTTTTAAATTGCACACATTCTAATTGTATTAGATGCTTTATATGAGGCCAGAAATGCAGTTCTTCATGCATCAGCTGCCTTAATAATTCGGAAAAGTCTACAATCCGTCGACATCAGTTTTTAATCAACACCTAATTATTTAGAACTTTTCATTTCTTAAACGTGTCAGATGAAGTAACATTTTTACTCCACCCTGTTAGTCTGCTCCACCTGAGCTGCCCTTTCAGTCAGTCATGGGGGATAAAGCAGAGTGTGCAGCTGTAACTACAGGATACGAGTCATAAAACATTTCTAAAAGCTGGAAGTATGAGTGTACTTTAAGCTAGCTAAAAATAAAAGTTTTTTTAAACCTTCTACAGCATTTCCTTGCTATTCTACATCTGAAAATGAGGCATATAGAGCAACTGATGAGCCGCCAGATAAAAAAACCATTTTTTTAAGCTGGTAAGTGCACTCTGTGAAGTTAAACAACCAACTTGCTAACTATATCCTTAAAATTAGAGGTTTAGATTACCCCAAAAAGTTGTTAGATTATTCAAAATGAAAATAGTCAGTTGTGGCAGCCCTACTTTTCCGCGTCTGGTTGGGCTACCGTTTGTATGCACACACGCTTCTGTTCGTAGTCAAGTTGTTCCGCTGCGATCCACTCAGTAGTCTACAGTTTTCACTGCAGCTGTAAATGGGGGTGATGTGGGGATTTGTTTATTCAAAGGACAAGAAGAAGAAACAAAGTTGGAGTGATTTCTCACCAGGAAAGTGTTTGAGTTCTTGTGGTTCCTGAACGATAAATTATCCAGATATTGACAGCAGTAGGTCTTCTCAGTATGGTTTTTGAATGATGCGATGCTGTTCCTCCACGTTGGTGCAGCCTATACTCTGGAGAGGTGTTAGTGGTTACTGAGATTGTTGCAGACTTCTGTGTGTTGAAGGTTAACATGCTGGCAATAGGAAAGACTATATCAAAAAGAATCTTTTGTTCTTTTTTTTTTTTGCATGTACCGTATGTTTCGGACTATAAGTCGCTACTTTTCCCCCCGCTGTAAACCATGCGGCTTATACGAAGGTGCGTCTTTTCTGTGGATTTTTCTTTACCCGCCAGGAGGCTCTTTACCAGGAAGTGAGTCACGGGACGTCAAAGTTGGAAATCAAAGAAGAAAGCGCCAATTTTCCTATAGCACAAGCTAGCAGCAGGCACGAAGGAGAAATTCTTTCAAACTCATACCCCCTCATCATGGAAACCACACGAAGAAGTTCATATGATGCCGCTTTTAAGTTGAAGGCCATCGACCTGGCAGCACAGGAGGGAAATAGAGCCGCTGCACGTAAGCTCGGCGTGAATGAATCCATGGTTCGCTGTTGGAGACGGCAGCGGGAAGAACTCATTGAATGCCAAAAGACGAGAAAGGCTTTCAGAGGACAAAAAAGCAGGTGGTCCGAACTTGAAGATGTTCTTGAGGATTGGGTGTACACTCAGAGAGCAGGCGGCCGAGGTGTATCCACCGTGCAAATCCGGCTGAAAGCCAAATCAATTGCCTGCCAAATGAATATTGACAATTTTAATGGAGGACCGTCATGGTGTTTCAGGTTTATGAGAAGAAAGAACCTGTCCATCAGGGCACGGACAACTCTCTGTCAGCAACTGCCCCCGGACTACCAGGAAAAAGTTGCAAATTTCCAACAATTTGTTGAAACAAAGATCGCAGAGAACGCCATCGGACCAGACGACATTATAAATGTGGACGAAGTGCCATTGACATTTGATATGCCTCTGACCAAGACTGTAAACAAGACAGGTGCATCGTCCATTTTGATGAAAACCAACGGACACAAGAGGACACATTTCACCTGTATCCTGGGCTGCACCGCCTCAGGAAAAAAGCTCCCCCCGATGGTGATTTTTAAGCGCAAAGCTATGCCGAAAGACCAACTCCCGAAAGACATTGTGGTTAAAGTCAACCAGAAAGGATGGATGCTAGAAAATCTAATGAAGGACTGGTTAAGGGAGTGCTACGGAAAGCGCCCAGGAGGATTTTTCCCTGGGAAAAAAGCGCTGCTTGTTTTGGACAGTATGAGGGCCCACCTCACCGATTCGGTGAAAGCAGTCATCAAGAGAACCAACTCAGTTCCTGCTGTTATTCCTGCAGGTACAACGAAGTATTTGCAACCCTTTGACATCAGTGTGAATCGAATATTTAAAGCGGCACTCAGGGGTGAATGGGACGCTTGGATGACTAGCGGTGATAAATCCTTCACAAAAACTGGCCGAATGCGAAGAGCATCATTTTCTGAGGTCTGTCAGTGGATCCTAACAGCGTGGAGCAGAGTGAATGAATCCACCATCATTAATGGATTCCGAAAGGCTGGACTGCTGCGTGAAGCGGGCACCACAGCTTCAGAGCCAGCTTTACCCCGGGATGACAGCGACACAGAGAGCAACACTGACATAGAGACAGAAAAGGTATGTGACGAAGCTGTTCTGAGTCTTTTCAACTCCGACACTTCAGTGGTTTCAGTGCGCAGGAGGAAGAACAATAAACCAACCAATAACTTTTCTGTTTTGTTTGATTAGCACTTTTACTATCTTACTAGCACCATTCAGAAACTAATTAGTTCAGTTAAAGCTGAACTTGGCAACTAAACCGAGAGCAGCAGAGATATCAGCGCCTTATAACCCGGTGCAGCTTATATACACTGCTTAAAAAAATAAAGGGCGCACTCAAATAACACATCCTAGATCTGAATGAGTGAAATATTCTCATTGAATACTTTGTTCTGTACAAAATTGAATGGGCTGACAACAGAATCACACAAAAATCATCAGTGGAAATCAAATTTATTAACCAATGGAGGCCTGGATTTGGAGTCATGCACAAAATTAAAGTGGAAAAACACACTACCGGCTGATCCAACTTTAATGTAATGTCCTTAAAACACTTCAAAATGAGGCTCGGTATTGTGTGGAACCTCCCTACAACACCTGTGCATGCTCCTGATGAGGTGGTGGATGGTCTTCTGAGGGATCTCCTCCCAGATCTGGACTAAAGCATCTGCCAACTCCTGGACAGTCTGTGGTGCAACGTGACGTTGGTGGATGGAGCGAGACATGATGTCCCAGATCTGCTCAATCGGATTCAGGTCTGGGGAACGAGCGGGCCAGTCCATAGCTTCAATGCCTTCATCTTGCAGGAACTGCTGACACACTCCAGCCACACGAGGTCTAGCATTATCCTGCATGAGGAGGAACCCAGGGCCAATCGCACCAGCATATGGTCTCACAAGGGGTCTGAGGATCTCATCTCAGTACCTATTGGCAGTCATGCTACCTCTGGCGAGCACAGGAAGAGCTGTGCGGCCCTCCAAAGAAATGCCACCCACACCATTACCGACCCACTGCCAAACCAGTCATGCTGAAGGATGTTGCAGGCAGCAGATCGCTCTCCACGGCATCTCCAGACTCAGTCAAGTCTGTCACATGTGCTCAGTGCAAACCTGCTTTCATCTGTGAAGAGCACAGGGCGCCAGTGGCGAATTTGTCCTGGTGTTCTCTGGCAAATGCCAAGCGTCCTGCACGGCGTTGGGCTGTGAGAATAACACCCCATCTGTGGACGTCGGGCCCTCATACCATCCTCATGGAGTCGGGTTCTAACCGTTTGTGCAGACACCTGCACATTTGTGGCCTGCTGGAGGTCATGCACTTTGGCAGTGCTCCTCCTGTTCCTCCTTGCACAAAGGCAGAGTTAGCGGTCCTGCTGCTGGGTTGTTGCCCTCCTACGGCCTCCTCCACATCTCCTGGTGTACTGGCCTGTCTCCTGGTAGCTATGCTGACCGACACAGCAAACCTTCTTGCATTGATGTACCATCCTGGATGAGCTGCAGTACCTGAGCCACTTGTGTGGGTTGTAGAGTCCGTCTTATGCTACCACGAGTGTGAACTCACCACCAACATTCGAAAGTGACCAAAACATCAGCCAGAAAGCATAGGTACTGAGAAGTGGGCTGTGGTCCCCAGCTGCAGAACCACTCCTTTATTGAGTGTGTCTTGCTAATTACCAATAATTTCCACCTGTTGTCTATTCCATTTGCACAACATCATGTGAAATTGATTTCCAATCACTGTTTCTTCCTAAGTGGACAGTTTGCTTTCACAGAAGTTTGATTTACTTGGAGTTATATTGTGTTGTTTAAGTGTTCCCTTTATTTTTTTTGAGCAGTGTATGTACGTTTCCAATTTTTTTTTTTTAAACTTTGTGGGTGCGGCTTATAGTGAGGTGCGCTCTATAGACCTGAAAATACTGTACTTTTTAAAACTGATTTTTCTTTTTCCTGTAGACAAAGCTGGATTTTGGCTCTCCCAAACCTCCACGCAAGAAGGTCTTGGAGGAAGAAGCTTCAATAGACTTTGTTTTCATTCCTCCTGAGACGAAGGAGCGGGTTCTGACCGAGCACCAGAAGGAGGTGAAAAGAACCAAAAGGTCAGATTTCTGAAGCATTTATTTATTTTAATCATTTAAAAGCCTGACATGTTCCACTATTTAGTTATTAATGATTTGTTTGACACAGGGTTGACATTCCTGCCATGTACAACAACCTCGATGCTTCCCTGGACACAACAGTGTTCACTCAGTACACACAGAGCCAAGAAGACTCTCTGACGTAAGTTCAACTGCTGTAATTATGGTAAATTCCTCATTTGGGTTTGAAATGGACTTAACGGGAACTGTTCCTACAGGGAAAAAGTGCCAGCTGAACAAGATGACATCAAAGAAGCTTCAGAGGAGGTAAAACACGCACCTTTAAGGCAGTCAGGACTCCACTAGGGAATTTGTTGCCTTCTGTTTTGATTTTGTAGCTCTGATCAGTTCAGGATTTTCTATACATCTTCACAAAGGCACCTGCTCCCCCCCCCAAAGTGTGTAGTGGTTAATTCTGTTTTTACTTTCTTAGTTGCACTCCCCTCTAAATGTAAGATAATGACCGAGAATGCTTTGTCAAAACAACAAGGAAATTGATCAGGGGCAAGAAGTGGGTGGTCCTAGACTGGACAAGTCCATCTCCAGACACAAACCCCATAGAGCTACGGTACATTTTACCTGCTAAAGAGGAGGCTGAAGGGACTGACCCTTTCAAACAAACAGCTGAGAGAGAGAGGATGTAATGAAAGCATGTAAAGGCATCACAAAAGAAGAATGAAAAAATGTAGTGATGCCATTGGGTCACATGATGTGATTATTGCAGCAAAGAATTTGTAATTAGATAATTCACTTTAATCTATTTTAAGTCTGTTTGAAATATTTTGCTCAGCTAAGAATTTGGTGTTCCCTTATAAATAATATTATCTTCTAAGTGGTTTATTGAATAAACTCCTGAAGATAAAAGTTGAAATGTTGTTCTCTTGTCTCATATTCGTCTTTTCCTGTCAAACCCAAATGTTTTCAGACTATGAAAAAAAAGTAAAGGAACTGACCTCACTGGTCCAGTCCTTTCAGAGAGGAGTGTAGAAACTAAATAATTACTGCTAAAAACATTTGCCACATTCTACAGCCCCCTCCCTCAGCTTAAAGTTGGTTCCGTCCAACTCCAGCTGGCTAGCCAAACAATGTTCAGCAAAGTCTTTCTTTTTTTTAAGTTTTAAAACTGCCCCATCTTTTTCCAGCTATGAGTCAGACAGAATAAATAACTTTAAGTGATATCAAGCTTTTTCGGCATGCATAAACATCCACGAGTTCGTAAGAAATGAAAATATAAATCCTTCTATGCTGCTCTTATCTGTGAGACCCAGTGTGAGCAGTTCTGAGCTGATCACACTAAATGTGGTCTAAAAGTGAAAGTTTTTGTAAATGTCCACTTCTGGTTTCATATCTACATTTTGCCACGGTTTGTTTGAATATTACCAGTGAAGATTTGCACAGGATTAGAGCCCTCCTGCTTCAAATCACATTACTATGACTTCAATGCAGAAACCAGTAATACTCTTTTGTTTCAGATTTTGCTCCTCTATTAGATAACATAATCAGGTGCTCATGCAGTGGATCAGGAGGTAAGGGTTTGTTATGTAACCAATTGCCGATTTGAGCCCCTGCTTCATCTGTCTCAGCTGTTGTGTCCTTGGGCAAGACACTTCTCCTGCCTTGACCACTGGTGGTGGTCAGAGGGCTCGGTGGCGCTGGTGTGATGGCAGCCTCACGTCTGTCAGTCGGCCCCAGGGCAGCTGTGGCTACAATGTAGCTCACCACCATCAGTGTGTGAATGATTGTAGTGTAAAGGACTTTGGGGTCCTTTGACTAGATAAAGCGCTAAACAAATGCAAGCCATTTACCATTTCATACATCTGCACACAAATTTACCAACTGTATCTGATATTTTTCAGGATCTTCAGAAAGATGAACAAATGGAAGAAGATGCTGAAGTTCTTTCTGAAGAGACTCAAGACCACACTGGTCTTAAACACGTTGAGAGAACGATAGAAAATCTGCCACAGGAGGAAATCGTTCCAGACTCTGCAAATGTTTCCACAGAAGATAATACAACTGCTGAGAAGGCAGACAATGCAGACAAAGATGGAACTAATCCAGACACGTCCATCTCGTCAGACTTGGTTTTTGGGACTCCACAGAAACCCAACAGTCGGCGCCAGTCTTTCATCACTTTGGAGAAATATGGTGAGGGAAAACCTGCTACCCCCAGCAGTGTGTCCTCATTTACAGGTCCACTTGTAAAGACGTCCAACAGTCCGGATCATTCCAACAATAACACGTTGTCCACTGAGGCCTCCCTAATGTGTACAAGTCCAAACTCTGAGGATTCCGCTCAGGTGGAAAAGATTAGTTCAGAGACCTTTATGAGCGAGTCTCCTCGAAGGCCTAGAGACTCCAAGATAAAAAGTGAGCCTGTGAGACTGATTGAGAGACTGCCAGGTGACTCACCAGAAGATAAAGACATTATTCCTGATACACAAACTGGATGCAATGAAAGCACAACTGTGGCAGAAGAGATAAAACCTTCAAGCCAGGAGGAGGATTCTGAACCCATGGCGGATGGTTCTCAGTCATCTCTGAGCCAGATGTCACCAGATGAACAAAGACCACCCAGAGGCCACAGAGTCAGAGCTCAGCTCCCTGGAGAGGTTTCTGAGGAACACGGGGCAAGAAACGTGCATTTAAAACGTAAACATTCTGGAGAAGGTCTCAAACGTGAATCTCTACAGACAACACAGAGCAGACCAAACACGAGGAGTAAACAGGCTGCCGAGGAGAATCGTGGCAAAGACAGACTGCGGTCGTGGTCTCAGGGCAACTCGCGCGAATTAAGTCAAACCAACTCTCAAGGTAAACATCGTAAGAAGATCAAATTCTTCAGTAGTTCAGGGGACTTTCTTGATAGTCCCGAAACACTTTCTAGTCCTGAAGGCCAGTCCCAGAAAAGGCGTGGGCGGTATAGGAAAACACCAAAGGAGACCGAGACTACAGGTGAAAAGAGTAAAGAGGATTCCAGCCAGTTGGTCGTAGGTGTCTTAAATTTGAAAAATGAACAAGATTCTGATTCACAGACAGACTCCCAGGAAGTTATCTTCTCCCCTCAAACTGACAGCATGCACCAAGACCCTATAGTTAAGACCAAAAAAGATGAGAAGCCAAAAGAAGAGTCTAATGCTGTTACATCTTCACCTCAATGGGAGGTACAGAGCCAGGAAAAAGATTTTCAGGAAGTCACAAGTCTAGCTAATGACTACCAAGATAAAACAACAAAGAAGCTGGAGAGTGAGGAAATGAAAACGGACAAATGCAAAACCACAGAAGCTTTGGAAGAGGACCTCAGCCAAGACGACTCTCAGGAAATGCCTTCATCTTCTGACGGTCATACTAGATGTAGATCCACACAAAGCCAATCATTGTCCGAGGAAGCGGAGTCTGAAGACAAAGGTGACAGGATCGCTTCTAAACGACGGCGAAGAAGTTCTCTGGCATTACTGGCTACCGTCACTCCGCCTGAAGCGGGAAGTGGAAGCAGGACCAGAAGGAGCAAAGTGTCAGAGTCCAGTCCAAGCTCGACTCCTAACAGCTCTCAATCATTAGAGTCTTCAAGATCAGAGTCCTCCCAAGGCAGAGGCAGATATTCGAGACGAAAAGCTTCTCCAGCGTCAGGAGCCAGCTTGGAGTCCACAGAGTCTGAACCCTCGGAAATCCTGGAGAATTCCCCCACTCCCAAAAGGAGAGGAAGGAAGCCACGCGCATCACTGCAGAGTCCCCTTGTCCCTAAATCTGTTGAGGAAAAAAGTGGTCCGGAAAAGAGTGACGCTTCTCAAAAGACTGGTATTCAGAAATTGGGTGCAAACGTGAATGTTGAATCACCGGAAACCCAAGGTGTCCAGATACTGCAACAGGTCAGAGATGATATTGAAGAGCAAGGTAAGGAGGAGGAGGAGGAGTTGCCAATGGTGACAGAAACTCAATCTGTTTTTACTGTTGGTCTGAGAACTGATGACACAAAGCAGAGCACCAAGTCACCGGGCAACACTGAACAAAGCAAATCAGACACTGATGGTGACAGTGGTTCCTCACAAGACAGGGACGTCTTTGAACCTGTTGGCCTTGGTAGCAAACAGACAGAGGACCCTTGTTTATCCTCTGACGGCCCTCTGTTGCCCCTTAATGAGAAGCTGCAAGCCGCAGAGCCGTCTGAGAAGAAAGTTGAAGTGCTGGCTCCAGATGGGCAAAGGAAGGAGTCGGAATCAGGCAACCAAGATCTTTCAGGTGCTCAAGAAGAGGCTCGTGTAGGGGATCTGCAAAGCCAGAAGTGTGCAGATGTCAAAGGGAATGACGAACAGTCTACCTCAAACCTTCCTTCCGAGGGAACAGCTGAGGAAGACATTTGTGCACAAGAAAATAAGAGCAGCGGAAGTTCGGCAATGGAGAACGAAGAACAAACAAACGCTGTTAACATGGAAAGTTCAGATGCTGCTCCAGCTGACTGCAACCCTTCAGAGCCTTCAGAAGCTACAATCCAGGACACTCCAGTAAAACAGAAGGAGCTGGAGGCCGTAACAGGGCCAGATGTTGGACAAAGCCCCAGCAATGGACAGACCAAAGGAACATGGTCTCCTTCAGCTTCCCCCTCCACCAGTATTCTCAAGAAGGGCCAGAAGAGGCTAATGGAAGTGGAGAACACCTCTCCTCTCGTCAAGGTAACAAATGACAAATCTGGCTCAATGACACAAAGTTGGACTTCCTGTTTCTAAGCTTGATCTCCGTTTAACTTTGCAGTCCCGGCGTGTCTCGTTTGCTAATCCAATACAGCACCAGGAAGTGGCCGATGACATAGATCGCCGCACTGCTGTCAGAACCAGCTCCCCCAGAAGATCCAAAGGCAGCAGCGTCCCACAGCCGAAGGTATGCAAGCAGTCAGTATTTCCTGTTTGTGTGAAACAAGAGACCACCTTCAACAGCTCTCTACCTCTTCTTTCAGGATGACACAACTCCCGTAAAGTTGACGAGTCTGAGAAATTTGCACAGTCCAAGTTACAAGCGCTCCAAGAAGTGTTTGGTATGTAGTCTTTTGAAAAAGGGCTTTTCAAAAGCAGCTCAAACAAACAACAAAAAAAGTGTACTTATGACTGATGTGTGCTAAGTTTGTGGCAAAGGTAGAAAGCCTAGTATTATGTCTTCTTGGAACATAACATTAGATATATAGATTGCATTAGAACCAAAAAAGAAAGTTGTACAACATTTTTTTGACTAATACAGCAAAACACAAAGAGCCACTTCATGACAAAGGCTTCGGGCCTTGAATCAAATGAGACAAATGACAAGATGGTGGTGATCCCCCCTCCCTTTTTTTTAACAGGTCTCCGTTTCTGGATATTCTCGACCAGACCTTTCCAAAAAAAAAAAAAAGTTTTCCCAATGCAGAGCCACAATCTGATTAATTGAAGAAGCAGGGTCATGTGTAGCTCGTGACAAATCTGCTCTGAAAAGTACATCAACAGTGATCTGTTTTTATTCACACACACACACACACCCCCCCCAAAAAAAAAAAAAAAAAAAAAAAGCTTATCTGCAACTCTAAACCAGTCAGTGATTTGGATCTGGGCGGTTTTAGGTTCTCACAACTCTTTTATCTGACAGTTTTTTTTTAATGACCTTTCAGTTTACATTGACGGACCTCTGGAAGAACATTTCATTATAGTTTGCATGTGTCTCCCCGCTTCCAGATATCAGAAATGATTCAAGAACCTCGGGCTGCCCCTGTCGACTGCATATACCCGGCTCTGCTGGGCTGCCCTGCCCCCGTGGAGGCCGTGCTGACCCAGATATCCTCCACCATGTGGTGAGAACAGAACGGAACGCGTTTCCCGTCCCGTCTTTTACCTCCGCGCGCTGCTTGAAGTTGACACTGAGGCTCCCGCGTCTGTCGGTTATCCTCGCAGGTCCCGAGGCTTCGGGCTGCTCGTTCGCTCCAGGAAGATCAAGACGGTGGGCGACCTCAGTGCTCTCGCTCCTGCTGACATCAAGACCCTGCCCATTCGGTCCCCAAAGATCTCGAACGTCAAAAAGGCTCTTAAGATCTATGAGCAGCAGGTAACAAGCAGGCCACGACTCAAATCATTATGGGGAAAAATACTGATCGCCTTTATTTTGGTGAATGTTGGACTGACAGTGGGAGATTGAAGAGTTTTAGTCCATTACTTGAACCTAATGTGTATTTAACATGTAAACTGCTCCTGCAGCGTAAAGGGCGAGGAGGAGGAGACGAGCTGAAGACCTTTGATGAGACGGAGATGACGACGTCTGAGATGGAGGACGGGGGTGGTCCTCCAAACCAGGATGAGGAGGAGAGGACCACAGGAGAGACGCTCGGTGTGTAAATGCTGCGTACAAGTTTGTTTAAAGCCTCCTGTAGGTTTAGATGAGTTACTTTGGATGATGACACTCGACTGTCCAGGAAAACAGGAAGTGTGGTAAAGAGGTGAAGATGAGAGTCCAGGCAGGATGGAGAAAAGTTTCAGGAGTGATTTGTGACAAAAGTGTGGCAGCAAAGGTCAAAGGAAACGTTTACAAGACAGCGGTGAGAGCAGCCATGTTGTTTGGTTTGGAGACAGTGGGACTGACAAAAAGACAGGAGACAGAACTGGAAGTGGCAGAGCTGAAGATGTTGAAGTTCTCCTTGGGAGGGACGAGGATGGACAGGATTAGGAATGAGGTCATCAGAGATACAGCACAGGTTGAAGGACTGGGAGATAAAGTTAGAGAGGCCAGACTGAGATGGTTTGGACATGTGCAGAGGAGGGACAGTGGGTATGTTGGTAGAAGGATGTTAGAGATGCAGCTGCCAGGAAAAAGACAAAGAGGAGACATATGGATAAAGTTAGAGAGGACATGGAGGTAGTTTGAGTGAGGACAGAGTTAGATGGAGGAGGATGACTCTGTGGTGACCCCTGAAAAGGGAACAGCAGAAAGAAAAAAAGACTTTGGATAATGAAACCCGATAAACTGTTGATGTTTTTGCAGCGGACAGTTTTTATGTGACTCCAACATGCAGAAGAGATTTCTCCTCAGGATTGTTTTCTTCACGATGGCCCGATGTTTCTTTCCCCGCAGCCACGGAGCTGATGGACGAGCCGTCCTCTGCACACGTGGACTCCAGAGCGACTCAGACTGACGGGGCCGACGGCGAGCGGAGCGCAGAGGCGGCTCTGCCCTCAGAGGTGGAGGCTCTGAGCCGCAGGATGACGCTGCTGGAGCTCGGCCACTGCCCGCCGCAGCAGCTCGTCCAGATGCACCATCAGCTGGGAGACATGATGGGGCGCCTGATGAGCGAGTTACAGACACGCCTCTGCCAACGAGGAGCTCATCACACAGACTGAGAGCGACTTGTTTTATCTGTGCGAACGAAGGATTTGATGTATTTTCCCTGGATCTTTTAGACTTTTCTCAGCTTCTTAGTATTTTTATTCAATATTTGCTGCTCTGTTTCTTCCACTTGTAGCTGTTGACTAGATAACTTTTGAAACACTTAAACATTTCTTAGCCTCTGCAGCACATCGGACATCTTTTTTCAGATTTTATTTTTTTGAAATGGATAAAGTCTGAGCTGCAACTTTTATTTGTGGTTTTAATTAATAAAAGACAGAACTTGTGAAATTTTTAAAGCTGGGATTTTTTTGTATTTTTTCTTCAGGTTACAGGTATCATGGGTTGGTTCTGTTTTATCAGTGTTTCCCAGAAAATCATTTCCTCTTCTTCTTCTTTTTGCCAAAACCTGTGGGATCAACGGTTTCTGCAGCTCAACTTCGACACCAGAATCAACCAGAGCAACAAGGTTTAAAAGCACAGAATGCAGACCGATGTTAGACAAATTATTTATGCTTTTAAACACTCGTAAGTAAAATAAAAGAACTACAGGAAAAGTGGAAAAAATAAACGTGTGCTTGAGTTTATGAGAGGCTGAGCCACAGATTGGTGTTTGCTTTTCTTTATTTGAGTTAGTTTGACAACAAACCATTAAAGTTCAGTTTATCTTCTCATTAATCACTTCTTTTTATTGTATTTATCTGTTTTGGTATCATGCATAGCTGGACAAAAAAATAGTTCCTGTCAGCTTTTCTTCAGATATGAACAGATTTCTTTGTCCCTCCGCCTCTCATCAAACTTCATCTCTCAGCCTCCTCGCCAACCCGTCTGTCTCTGCATCGGTTCTTCGTCTCCTATCAGCAGCAGACAAATCAAATAAACTGCAAATGCCGCTTACATGTTGCATCAGACCAAATGTTTGGTGGCGACTCCTTTTCTTTCTAACCCCCAAAACGATTTAAATCTTGTATTATGTAAACGTTCTTGGTCTCTGCGGCATTTTATTTATTTTTTTGACCGAGCTGCAATAAAAAAGAATCTTTCTGTGGTATTGTTAGGAGAGGCTGTTTATGAAAACCTGCTTACAGGACAAAAACTGTGTGTGTGTGTTGGCGATTACACAACAAAAATGTGAAATTCTGCTTGACATAAATCAGAAGCTGGGCTCATAAAATGCATGAAAACTCGTATGTAAATAGCTGCAGAAAAATGAAGCATCTTGAAGAATTTTTTGAGCAAAACTGCTGCAGATTGTCTCTCTGTTACACAGATCCAGTTTTCGGGGCGGGAGGTGAGGGTGGGGTGACCTATAGCAGGACCAGCCAATGAGGGACCAGGATCGAGATAAAACACGACAATGACTGTCTGTGGTATTCTACACACATTTTCTGTTATTTGCTACACAAGATTGCTGATAAAAAGTAACATTAGCTCTTTTTGGGGATAGTTCACGTCATGATCCTACAGGGCACAGCAGCTGATCTACAACAGAATGGCTCAAAAAGAAAAGAACTAAGGTGCAGCAACGATACAGAACTTCAGCCTGGTTAAAATGCTGTGATAGGAAATTAAAGCTGTGCAGAAACAAATGTCTGCAAACCTCAACGAAACGAAGCAACGTTGGAAAGAAGAGTGGGCCAAAATTCCTCCCATCACCATGTGAGGGACTGACAAAGATGACCCGCTCTTGCTGTTAAAGGAGGTCCTGCGAGCTGCAGGGTTTGTCACGCAGCTTTAACTTGTTTTTGTTTAACAAATAATGCCACAGAGGAATCTGTTGTGTGTTGCAGAATTACCAAACAAATGAGCAGAGCAAATACAAAAAAAATGCGGTTTATAAGTGAAGACTCATTTTGTTAAGGGAAACAAAGGATGATTCTAAACACAGTGACACGGGATGTCGTGTCAACATTCAGAGGCTGAATTCATGCTACAAGAAAGAAAAACAGAATCTAAAGAACTGATAGCTGCTGCTAAACCTCGACTCCTACAAATAACATAAAACCTGAAGGTGCTGCCGACTTGTCTCTGCTTCACCCTTCACAGTGAGGTCTGATGAGCGGGCTTCTCTCTGGCTCAGTCTTTAATGAGCTGATTTTTTTTTTTTTCTGCTGAGGGCTGCGATTAGCTGCTCTGCACCCCCACACTTGATTGAGATTAGTCTAAGTCAGTGTGCAAGCCTTGCAGATTGGGTTTGCAGCTCTGCAGGATGAGAAGGAGCAGCACAGAGGTAAGACCCTTAACAGATCATCAGCTGCATGGAAATCATTTCAGATGACGGGTTCAACATTTAGGATTGTCAGTTTAACCCGTTAAAATCTATAAAGTTAACCATTTCAGACTGTCTGGATAATCTATTAAAGTAAATGTATATACATTTCTGATTGTTTTTAACCTGTTTTTAGTGGATATAAAATTGACGATTTCACTATCAGGTAATGTCAGATTGCTCGGGTGATATTTGTAATTGTCTGTTTTAGTCTTTTTGTTTCCTCGAGGCATCTTCCTTTGCTCACCAACTGTTTCCCATATCTAATCTGCACTCAGTAATCGCCTCTCCCAGCCTGCTTACAATTTCAGTTCTTATTCCCTCGTTGTCAGGCCCTCATGTTGTGGTCCTTGTCGTTCAGTCTTGCAATTGAGGCTGCCTCAACAGCCTCCAGTTTTATTTGAGTCGTGTGTCCTCGCGTGCATTTTTAGATTCTAAAGAACTACAACTTCGCAGAAGTCTTCGGCTAGCAAAAACCCTGCAGGGGAAAAAAAAGGATCACTCCTGCGTTTTTGCTCAGGAGGTTGCCAGGTCCAGGCCAAAGCAGGAGGGGAACACCTTAGCACCTGTCCTCCAGCTGAGTGGGGTGCAGGTGAGACCTTTCTAAGAAGAGTGGCGGTGGGAGGCGTCGTGTCTGTCCGCCTGAAGTCCTTTCCTCACCCAGCTAGCAGTCAAACTACCATCCTGCACAATGTGACTTCCTCCGGCACAGCTCCTCGTGTGTCCCTTACTACGTCCCGGTCCCGGCAGAGCTCCAAGTCCAGGCTTATGCAGATGCTCCTCACGTCCCTGAGTCCAAGGGTCCCATCCGACGCAGACACCTCTGTCTCATAGGGGGTCCTAGCCAACACCCCTTACCCTTCAGCCTATTAGGATGTCTGTGAGGATTCCTGATTTTTAAGAAGGAAAAATCAGAACAGGGGTACACAGAAAAGTTCAGAAGGTTGATTAGTAAACTAAACATGTTAGTAAATGTTGCGGAACTGGGTTTGCTTAAAAACTATATTAAAGAAGATTGAACATGAACGATGTAAGCCTACAAAAATCATCAACAAGCAGTTGTGTTTTTCTAAAAAAAGAAAAAAATTCCAGAGCAGCATTTACAGAAACACCTGGGTTCTTGTGAGAAGAACCTTGTTCCTTTATGTTCCTGCAGGAGGAGAAGAGATGCTGAAGCTGCTGGCTCTGGCTCTAGGGTGGACTGCCTTGCTGAGTGGCCTTCAGCCTGCAGGTTCTTCCAGTAAGTACAAAACAAACAAAGTGGTCTTTAGTGTCAGTCCAACAGCCCTTGTTGGTCCTTTATTGTCCTTTCTGTGAACCAGTTGATGGATGAGATTGCTGAATTGTCAGAAATAAATACATCTATAGTCTTTGCACCACTCTAATTCAGAATTAGAGTGGTGTAAATACTGTGGGTCATGAGTGGGTCATATCTGGGATGAGCACTGAAGAGTGTGTTCCAACTATCAGGGGTCACATTTCTCAGCCTCCCCAGGAAAGTTGACTCCAGGGTGTTGAGAGGGATGCTCTGACCGATTGTCAAACCTCTGATCCAGGAGGAGCAGTGGGCCTTTTATCCTGATTGTGGAACAGTGGACCAGATTTTCACCCTTTCATGGGAGTTTGACTCTCCGAGGCAGTGGAGGGTGCTGCGGTGCCGAGGTCATTTTAAGAACTATCCAATCCCTGTAGAACAAAAGCAAGAGCTGTGTCTGCATCCTTGGCACAAAGCCAGGCTCGTTCTGACTGCAGGTTGGACTCCGCCAGGGCTGCCCCTTGTCTCAGATCCTGTTTGAGGTGTTCATGGACAGGATCCTAAGGCACAGTCGTGGAGGGTAGAGTGTCCGGTTTGGGAACTTCAGGGTCTTGTCTTTGCTTTTTTGCAGATGATGTGGTTCTGTTGTCGTCTTTGGAACATGACTTTTAGCGTAAACTGGTGCAGTCTGCAGCTGGGATGAGAGTCAGCTCCACCAAGTCCGAGGCCATTGTTCTCAACCGGATAAAGATGGAATGTTCCCGCTGGGTTGGGGATGAGTATCTGCCTCAAACGGAGGAGTTTGTGTATCTGTCTTGTCCACGAGTGATGGTAGTAGGATGGATTGGGAGATGGATTGACAGATTGAAGCTGCATTAATTAGGGCATTGCTTTAGTTATTTAAAAGAAGGAGTTGGGTCAAAAGGAAAAGGTCTTGATTTACTGGTTCATCTTTGTTCCAACCCTCACCTATAGTCATGAGGTGTAGATCATGTTCAAAAGAATGGGATCTCAGATACAAGTGGCTGAAATGAGCTTCCTCCATAGGGTAGCCAGGCTCAGTCCTGGAGACAAGGTGAGGAGCTCCATCATCCGTGAGGAGCTTGGATTAGAGCCACTGCTCCGCCGCATCTGATTAGGAGGCCTCCTGGACGCCTCCCTTTGGAGGTTTCCCTAGAAAATCCTACATGGAGGAGACCCAGAACTCGTTGGAGGGATTATAGATCCTCTCTAGCCTGGAAACAACTTCTCCCCAGGAATAGCTGGACAGTGTCGTTGGGGAGAGGGATGTCTGAGTTTCTTTCCTGGACCTGTTGCCTCCATGACCTGGTCACGGATAAGCTGTAGGAGATGGATGGATGGATAATTCTCTTTATGGTTTCTATCACCAGCTTTAAGGTGAGGCAGCAAATGTCTTAGCCCGTCAGTGCAAGTTCATTTGTCTGTAGCTTTAGCAAAGTGTCTTGTGAACCACCAGACCGATTTTGATGAAACTATCAGAAAGTAAGCACTGTATGTATATCTACAACTGATTAACTTTCAAAGTCAGCCCAATTCAAAATGGTTGCCACAGCTAATTAACACTAGCCAACACAAAAACAGGACTTTTGTTTTGGCAGTTTTACAGATATTGAGCTAAAGTTTGATGTGGTAGTAGCTGAGTCATTCTCAGCACAAAATCTTTGGGTGACATCTCGCAGTTTTGCACAAAATCGTGTTTTCATGGTTTAACTAAAATGGCTGAAACTCCATCATTTCTCAACATAAGATCATTTTTTTACATTTTATACTTGTGTGATCTATGGATAATCTTTACATTTCTGCTGATTCTGTGAGACAGAAGTCTTCCTCCATCGCTTGAAAGACAGAAGCAGAAAAAGACAAACGTCTTGTTGTCTTAGATCTCTGTTCTGGTCTCCTCACAGGATGTGCCGTTGTGTCTCTGCAGGATTTCCCCTGGGCAGAGGCAGCAGGTGGTCAGCTCCTAAATGTGAAGTCTTCATCCTCCCTCCTCCTCCACCTCCTTTGTTTCCTCCAGTCATATACAAAGCAGAACTGATGGTGATTGAATTTCTTTGTCTTTGACCTTAAATATACAAAATCTGCCCTGCTGGGTCAAAACATAGGTTTTTTCCAATTTCTTTCATAGAAAGTTGATATTGGAAATTTTCTGATCCTACAATTTAAACTTTATCCACCCTATTTTTTTCACATGGGTGGTTCCACTTCATTTCAAGCTCAGGTCTTCTACCAGAGGCCCGGGAGCTTGAGGGTTCCACCATTGAAGAAAACTAATTTAATCTTGACTTGTCTAGATTTTTTAGAGACTCTAGTTGAGATTTACTGGGTTTTCTTCGACAATGTTCTTCTCTTTAATAAAGCTCAGGCTGGTGAAGAACCCAGGTAACAGTAGTTGTAGCTCAGTCCCTCCCATCTGACCTGCTGAAGCTTGGAACTCCTTCAGAGAGCTCACAGGGGTCTTGGTGTGATAGACCCCGGCCTCTATTGCTCGTGTGCTGCCATGATTATTGCCTCTGCGTTGTCCTTCAGTTCAACCCCTTCTAGGAAGGATTTGTTGATATCAGCCACTTCCTCCATCTGCTGGTGGTACATCCTGTGTAGGGGCTGATCTTCCCATGAAGGTTTTTCTTGTTTTATCTCTTCCTTTGGCCAGGCTAAAGTATAGCTCCTTTCAATATTAACCACATATTGACAGGACATGTTTTTTTTTTAAAAAAACAAGCAACTAAAAAAATAAATATTTGGTTTTTGCTTATTTTTAAAGGAGAGAAAGACAATTTCTGACATATATTTACAACTCACTGGATCAATTAAACAGTTAATTACTTTTATAATAATAAATCAATGACTTCTGTTTGATCTTATCAGTCTGTCTCATTATCAGTATCATTTTCTTTCACCCTGTCATTCCTCCATCACCAAGCTGAAAGTTAGTATGATGTGTTTGTTCGTTTAAAACTAATTCCAGGAGTTTGTACTGATATGTTTGGTTGATGCCATACGTTATGGGTAAACATCTCCACTTTGGTCTCATTTGTCAAAAGGACATTGTTCCAGAAGTCTTGTGGGTTTTTTCTTTGCAAACTAAAGCCATGTTGGTCTTAGCCATAAGAGGTTTTCTCCTGGAAACACTTCCATACATGCTCATGCCAACTAAGGGCCTGTAGGACCTACATGGATCTGTGAAATGTTTATTTATTTCACCGAGAGCTTACTGCAACACTCTCTCCTGAGCATATTGGTAACTGAAAGGGTGGACTTTGTTTTTTATGCTTCGTCATACTTCCTGATAATTTAAACAGAGGGTAGCACTTAATTAAACACCCAGTTTGAAGCCCAGGTAAGGACTAAGTCTTTTTTATTCATGGTACACAGAATCTTAGAACTGAGTGCACCTGTTTTATTTAACACAAATATGTATTAAATGTAGTTGTTCAAGAATTCATTCCCTGTGTGGAAATGTTATGCATAAATCTAGAGAAACGTACAACCTACAAGATACAAAATAGACCCTTTTTGTACCCAGAACTTTTTCATGTTAGTGTTCTGCTTGAATCTTCAGGTTGATGTAACAGAACACATCACAGGATTTAAAGGAGAAAAGGTGAGAAACATTATTTTATATGTTTTATGTACTGTTCACAGGTCATGGTAAAACCTAAAGTTAAGGTTTTTTTAGTTGCCATCAAACGTGGTTTATTTTCTGGTGTGTGTGTGTGTGTTTGCAGGGCTGCAGAGGACCCAGAGGAGCTAAGGTGGAACACCCTTTCGGAACCAGCAGAACCCACTTTATTTTTACTCTCATAACTCTGGTATAGATAAGTCGTGTGTGTGTGTGTTTAGGGTCAGCCTGGACTAAGGGGTCCAGAAGGACAAGCGGGATCGGAAGGTGTCCTAGGAAAGCCAGGCCAAAAGGTAAAAATAAAATAACCTCCATCCTCCATCCATCCATCCATTCTCTTCCGCTTATCCGGGGTCGGGTCGGGTCTCGGGGGCAGCAGCCTAAGCAGGGAGACCCAGACTTCCCTCTCCCCAGCCTCCCGTCCCTCCTCCCGGTGGGACGTGCCCAGAACACCTCACCAGGGAGGCGTCCAGGAGGCGTCCTCACCAGATGCCCGAGCCACCTCAACTGGCTCCTCTCGNACGTGGAGGAGCAGCGGCTCTACTCTGAGTCCCTCCCGGATGACCGAGCTTCTCACCC
>NC_051435.1:20229071-20263385 GCF_001649575.2 Kryptolebias marmoratus | reverse complement strand
GGTCACTACCCAAAGCTCGTGACCATAGATGAGGGTAGGAACGTAGATCGACCGGTAAATCGAGAGCTTCGCTTTTTGGCTCAGCTCTCTCTTCACCACGACAGATCGGTACAGCGCCTGCTTCACTGCAGACGCTGCACCAATCCATCCTGTCAGCTATAATTTATTCATGGTTAGATTTCATTTCTGTCCTATGCTGTCTGACTGGTGCTGATGTGAGCTGATTTGTCCACAGGGAGAGAAGGGGGACAGAGGCTGGAGGGGTCTGTACGGAGACACTGGAACTCCTGGTCTGATAAAGGTACATCACAGCTAGGATTTATTCATCCTGCTCTCACCGGGATGCATGGGACACTTAAACATTTAATGAAATTACCTGGTTTATCTCATGAACTAAACAAATGCAGATCAGTGCTGATGTCTTTCAGTCATCATCACATGTAGGCTGTAATTAACACAATTTCAGTTCATTCTTCCATCCTAAAGAACCTGCCTTCAGTTAAAAGGTTTTTTTTACAAACATCCTTTCATTGTGTATAAATTGAGTGTTAATTCTGCTCCAAATCCTGTTGAATTATATTCCATCATTAATCAGCTCTTGCTGTTCCAAAGCAGTTTCCAACACTTTAATATTATTGGTTTGTTTTTATTGTTGGTTTTTGAGTCAGTGACTCAGATGCGGCTGTAAAAAAAACTGTACTGCTGTGTTCTTTGGAGTTGTACTTTCTCTTCAGTCTGTTGTGAAAATAAACACTTACTCATCTGTAGCCCTCCGTTTGGCAGTAAGGTAAGAGGTGTGTATTTATCACAGATCACCTTTGTCATCGTCACAATCCTCCTTGTGTTTGTGTTCTCAGGGCACTAAGGGAGGTGACGGTTTTAAGGTGAGTCGCTGTTATTTTCTTTGTTTGCACAACTCACTTTGCTGTCTCTTTATCTTACTGGGTATTTACTTCTATCAATCCATCAGGGTGATAAAGGTCGTAGAGGGCACAAAGGGCTGAGTGGAGCGAAGGTGAGGAACTCCCCCTCTGTCTTTGTCTCTTTCTTTTTCCCCTCTTCTCTGTCTCCCTCTTTGTCTCTTGCTAACTTGACACCACAGACTGATCAGACTGTGTGTCGACAGGGTGAGCGAGGAACCCCTGGCAGACCTGGACAGAAGGTAAAACGTGCGATATTCAAAAATGAGAACCGAATATTGTGAATGTGAGAGGCTGGGATGGTTTTTCCCTCTGCTGTCCAGGGTGACCTTGGTCAGAAGGGTGACACAGGGTTGAGAGGGGAACAGGGACCAAGAGGAGAGCCAGGACCTAGAGGCAAAATGGTGAGTTTCTGGAGATAAACTGCAACTCCTGTTCAAAACTCTACTCATCATTATTAGATCAGATTAGAATGTGTTAGATGGATCCATCTGAAAGTGGCAGGCTGCGTGTGTGAATGCCAGAAAGGATTAATGGATCTGCGGATGTGTTAAATGCACCTTGGGAAATGCACACAAGATGATAGTCATTGCATAGATCAAGCTTGGTGACCTTTGGTGGTGGACCTTTGAAGAAGTTTAAAACACTGGAGGCATGAGAGGAAATGGGTATCTGTTTTTGACAGTGATCTGATCAAGCCCTTGATAAGTAATGCGACCTGTCCTTTTTCTCCACAAAGAAAAACTCCACTCCAGCAGGAGATGAGGAAGGAGACCAACAGTGAACAACTCCAAAATGTTTGCCTCCATAGCTGTGCGTTTAGGATCTGACAATGAGTATAGCCTGCCACATGGTAGTTTGGTGCCAGGCAGTAAGTCAATGACAGCCGTATGGCTGATGTGGCGGTGAAGCAGTTGCCTTCCATTTATTGAGAACTTCCCCAAGATTGTCTCAAGTCCCTACTGTTTTTGTGTCGTTTCCTTCAGTAGTTCTTGGTGCGGCGCCACCACAGGCGAGGGGGAGGAACAGGTTGCTCAAAGGGTTTGGCTCCGTTGATTCAGTGCAGTGTGAATACAAACCACACGAGCTGTAAATAGAACAAATGTTGCAGTTTTGGTCCCCGATCAAACTGAGTCTACCGGACTATCAGGTGTGAATACAGCCTAAGACTTAAGTATTTTTATGGACAGAAACATTTGAATATGTAAATTTAGTAAATAAATTAATTTAATGGATAGACGTGGTCTCAGAATGCAGCCGGTACAGTCAGGTTGGAAGTGCTGTCAGGGCTTCAAGAAAGCTGCAGAAACACAAAAATCTGTTCATCAGTTTACCAGAACGGTCTTCTTTACAACTTTATTCAGTTAATAACAGTTAATAATCATGTGCAGGGATTGAAGGGGTCTCGTGGATCCACTGGGCAGCTTGGACATCCTGGTCTGGCGGGACTGCCTGGTCTGACTGGAGCGACTGGACTACCAGGACAAGGTTTGATGACTGATAAATTTATCAACTAGTGGAAAGCCACTGGAACAGTAACAGCAGCTGTATGGCAGCATGCAGCACCTGCTGCTGAAAGCAAAAAGGATACAGTAATATGTTTTCGCCTGCGTCTGTGTGTGCTCATGTATGCGTTTGTTTGTCTGTTAGCAAAATATTCCACAAACCACAAGATAGATTTTAATGAAACTCTCAGAGAATAATCCTTGGTTGTTGATCTACAATTGATTAGCTTTCAGAGTCAACCCAATTCAACTAAACGAGACAAAATTATCTATAAGTCAGTAAATGTTACAGATATTTGCTGAGTCTTTTCCAGCGCATACTCTGATCACAGGGCATGTTTTTAAAACTTTGCCATTAGCTGCTGAAATCAACTGTGTCCGTCTGTTAGCAAAATATCTCATGAATCACTGGACAGGTTTTAGGTTTTACCCTTTAGATGAAGGTCTGGGACGTAGTCACAGGGGTATTGTAGATGTCTGACAGGGTGGATATTTGGGGCATATACGACCCACAGCCAGTGAAGATGATTATACAGATGGGTCAAATGCAGATTTTGATCAAAGTTAGCACGGGCCAAAAAATGTAGCATGTAAAAAAAAAAAAAAAATCCCAAATGCCAAAAAAGCCTTTTGTGACAAACACTAACAGCAGCAGTAGTGGGCAGTTTTTAATGGTTTTATTAAATCTGTACAGATGTTTGTTCATTAAGACTTATTGTTTGCACAGAAAAGCAAAGGTACAGGATCAACATGTGCCAACTCAGCCACCGTATTGTTCCATATATGTGACCCGTGCTGGCCAAATCAGTCCTAATGAGGAATTTTTCAAGAATGAGTTATTATTATTTTGAAATTCTCCATCTCAAACGCTTTCAAATGATTTGTAGTTTGATGGAATTTGGTGATTTATCACCTGGCAGCAACCTGGTTTTGTTTACGAGAGTACCGGTTTGAAAGCTTGATTTTTATTGGCCTGAAGCGATGTCAATGGGATTTCCAGCCATATATTTGAAAAAAGGGAAAGCCCAAGCTTCACAATGACACCAAACATTTTACAAATAGATTTCCCGACATTACAGCAGCCAGCATAGAAAAATGATCAATTTCAAATTAAATTTAAGGGATTATTTCTGAAGACAGACCTGTTAGAAAACTTTGATTTAAAGGTGAATTGGAAAGATTATATGCTGTTTAATTGGGCTGTTAAAACTTTATGGACTAATTTTTATGCAAATCTCAGTTACAGCAAAAGTCTGTATTTTCAGTTTTTGCACTGCAGCCTCATTTTGCCAGCACGGGTCACATATTAATCTGAGACTGCAGCAAAATGCACTTGGGGTGCTGACAAGCTCTACTTTAGTTCAAGTTCAATAACTTGGTCAGTCAAATTAGACAGGTCATTTCGTTCTCCGCATCACAAAGAAGAAAACTAAAAATGAAACAGTACGGAATAAGGTGACTTGGAGCAAAGTAAGCTGCGATTACACCAACCAACATTAGGGTGGGATCGGTGAGCGCAAAAGCACATTTTATGTTCTAAAAAACATGTTACACAATGTTCCTATTCACACATTAACATCAGAATATGTGATAGCTGTTTTACTGCTCAGCAGCAGCTCAAAGAGCAATACTACTCAAATTTGAAGGATAAGTTGCTTTTCTTTTCGGAGCAACCCATACTGACACACCAGGAGCTGTCTTACTGAGTTATAGCACAATGTGTGTTGTTCTAGTGTACATTCTGCCAGGCCTGCAGGGAGATCCAGGAGGCCAAGGACCATCCGCCCCATGCACCTGCTCGCAACCTCCAACCTCACAAAGCCAACTGGACAAGGTCCTGATGGTGAGTGTTTCATTATGTACCTGTGACTGCAAACATCATTCATTTTATCTGAGGTAACCCACAAGGATTTAACTGTTTTTTTATTTTTTACATGTTAAAAATGCTCCAAAATCACATGGGAAACATATGCAGAACATAGTTTTTGCATGTGAAAACGTGATTTTCCACAGGTTTCTTCTGTAAGGGAGCCGCTGGAGTTAGTGCCGCTTTCTGTCCGATCTGGCAAGTTCGTCAGATGTTCTCTGTACCTCACGGCTCTACCACTTGGCAGGTTTTCGTTGCAAACGGAGAGAAAGAGATGCGACGCCTGCGGGCGGAGAACGCCATCGTGCTGCGCACAGACAGAAGAGCACTTTACATCTATGCCCAGTCTCAGTGGATCAACGTCTTGGCGCGGCCTGAACCCTAACCCACCATGCAGAGGTTTGAAGAGGAATTCTTCTCATTTCAAGGACAGAATCCCAAAACAAAGGAACAGAGGGACCAGATCAACATCCCGATTTAAAGGAGCTTTAAATAGAAACCTACTTGCATGTAACTTCTTTCAAAAATCTGGTTTGGGAATGAAATCCACAAACCAGCTCCTTTTGGACTTTCAGACTTTTCTGTGGTGGCCCCTGGTTAGCGGAACAACCTACCTTTAAAAATAAAAGCGTCTCAGACCATTTAAATCTGCCTAAAACCCATTTGTTTCACTGGCTTTTTGACTTTTTTTGTGATAGTTTATGTTTAAATTACCTTTCGTCTATCTGTCCAGAAGATGTGTACTGATATCTGCAGGACGTTCGAACTGCAGTGCTGGGTCACACAGCATGAACACATGATGTATGAAATACCCGAGGAGTTCTGTTTTGCAGTGTTTGAGTCATGTGCCTGTGGTAAAACGTCACTTTGACCCTGTTCAAAATGTAGCTCCAGATGCATCATTCTGACGACTTGTTAGATGTCTTTTGTAGCTCGCGTGACTGATGGAGAAGAACTCAATAAAACAAAACAAAAAAATCCAAGGAGTTTTTGCGTCAGTTAATTTGACCGCTATGTTACATTGTAAATTAAATATGGATTTATGAGATTTGCATTTTATATGAGAGAACTAGCAACGTTTGGATCGAGTTTAAGCTACAGAGTTTGAACTTCTGCAGCATTCCCATTGTGAAGCATGGTGTTGGCATCATCATGGTGGGGTACTGCATCACTGGTCAGAATCGATCTGAGGCACGGTCTGATAAAATGCCCAAAATGAGATCTTGATCTCAACGGGGTTTACCTGGTTAAATAAAATAAAAATATGCAGGATGTAGCTGTCCTAAACATTCATTAATGTGTTTTAAGTCACTTAGAGACTCCACATTACACACATTAGCTAGTGATGCAGCTTTAGGTGTCCACAGAGAGGCTAAAAGCAACATGCTGCTTTAGATTGTGACATTTTTCTTTTTTTTTTTTTGAACATTCTTTATTTAAGAATATTATGAATCCAACATATATGCATAAGTATATCTATACATGCACATACATAGAACAACAGAAAAGAGAGGGGGGGAGAAAAAAATCTCAGCAAACATTTAAGTACATTTCAGCCGTTGACATTTCTTAGATAGGTCCTCATGGGCTCACATGGAAGGGAGGTGCACATAACCAGTGTCTTCCATTGAAAGGGAGAGACATACAGAGGGGACCGACAGCTTTTTATAACCCATAGCCTCTTTATCTGTGTGGCCATCCAAAGTGGGAAATAGCTGGGGTCCATACACACAGAAAAATGTCAATTTTTGCATGAAGTTGTGCCGTTATCCTTTCCATTATATACACATTCTTCAATCTTTCTTGCCATTGTTGAAGAGTGGGAGGTAAAGGTTTGAGCCAGGACAGAGTTATCATTTTCCTTGCAACCAGTAGAAAAATCTGTAGTAATTGGACTTTCCTTTTCCTAATATTTTCTCCTGGGGTCAAACCCAATATATAATACGGTGGGTTCTGTCTGAACCCCCTGCCAGAACGGAATAAACACTGGGCGACATTTTTCTTTTACGCTGCAGTAATTTGATCATCGATCGAAGTGTTTTGCCTGTTGGGCAATATGTTGCACCTTTAGACTGTGTGACGCTGAGATCACACCTCTGATTTAGGTACGGGCGAGCAGAACACAAGCAGACAGAGGTTTCGACTGAAAGCATTTATTTTTCTGTGCAGAAATACATCAACATGAGTTGTGCAGCTCAAACAGGAACCACCAGGAATGTAGAAGAACGAAGCAGCTAAATGTTTGAACTGAGAGAAAAATAAAAAGGAAAAAAAGTGAGTTTTATTCACACGTTTTTATTTTAGTCAGCACTGTCTGTACACGCCATGTTGTATTTACACGCGGTCTCTGGACGCCACAGGGCGCCGTGTTCCCAGCCACGGCGACCCAAGACTGACCCATTCCCCGCGGTGGCAGATTAGGCTCCGCCTCTTCTGGTGGAAACACAGGAGCGAACCCGACATAGGGTTTCTGCCTTCACACGTCGTTTCCCGTCCACTCCTGTGGCTGTGATGAGAAACCAGCCGCAGAGCTCCGTCTCCTCTGCAGCGGCTGCTCGGCCTCTAAAGGCTTTCCTTTTTTCTGTCCCGTCATCCAGTCGAATAAAAACGCCACATATCGAACCCTTCTGCTGAACCTAAACTTGTTGGAGTGATGCAGTTTTACACAAAATCCCACAACCGGACAGAATCTGTTCCGTAGACTGAACTAAGGATTATTTTTATTACCAAAAAATAAAAAAAAGTAAATAGTGTGCATTCTGAATTTCATAAAAAAAGAAACACTGACATTTTCTTACCCAACTGAAAAAAATACAAAGTTATTTCACAAATTACAACTGTTGGCAAATGGCAGATTTAGCTGTCAAGAGAAAATAATTGGGCCTCATATTTACTGACAGAACAAAAACACTTGGGGAATAAAGATGACTGAACCTCCAAAAATCTGCTAAATACTTTGATGTCATGTCGTATCGTTGACCCATTCTGTGCTTCAGCTTCACACAGTTCAGAGTTTTATTAAAGTGTGAAACTGTCCCTTTTCTGAGAAGGTTTGAGTTTGGCTCTTGGGTCAGATTATATTGCATTTAAATAATAATAATAATTCTCTACATCTTCCCTGTGTGTATTAAATTCACCCCAATCCTCTCTGATGTACTGAAACAGCCGGTTCTGTTCTCTTCACTTCCTGTACATATAAAAAAACATTCACAAAAGAAAGGCAACATGTCTGTTTTTGTTCAATTAACAAAGAAGCTAATAATTAACGCAAAGTTCTAATGTTTTTACTGAAGCCTCTGCTGTAAATGAAGCAGTCGGCAGGACAGAATATTAAAGTTGAAGAGCAGATGGAGTCAAACAGTCGGGAGCTGATCTGTTCGTACCTCGTTCAGATTCGCAGGTCACTGGACGCGCTCACTTGTCCGTCAACTAATGCTGAATAATTGTCGCTTAAACAACAACACGTTTCCCTCTCGTTAAGTGATTTTTATCCCTGCAGTGATGCCTCCCAGCTGTCAGGCGATCAGTTCTGGACTCATTTGGAGTACAAACTACGGATCTGGAACCTTCTGGAACAAAAACAAACAAGTGAACAAACACTTGGGTTTAAAGTTAACTGGGGGGGGTTAAGGGAGGTGCCCTGCTTTTTAGAGTATTACAAAAGTTCAGTTGAATCAATCAACACACACATATACACACATACACACACACCATCATCTTCATCAATGAAGGGTAACACTTCACAAATTGTGACAAAAAGAAGTGTATAGTTTAGTAAAAACATTAGCACCAAATTATTCCCACAGTATTTGTCATAAAAATGATGAGCTTTTAGTGATCTGAACTATCTGATGAAGAGTTCCTACAACAAATGCATCTTTAGTGTTTATAAAAGTAGAAGCTGCTGTTGAGCTGCTCTGTAAGGGGGGGTTTTAGGTTGACTACACCGTTAGATGCATGCGCTGCTCCTTTTAATCCGTTTCTCTTCATTTACTAAGACTTTGAGAAGTTCACGATTTCTCCTGCCTAACTTGAAGAAAAACTCTCTACTTTGCGTTTGTTCTCAGAGGGAGGAGTGTGTCCGAGTCTGCCGTCCACCTCGCTCTGTCCTTCGGGGACCTGTGTGTTGGACCGGCCTCGCTGATGTGAGTGTGGGGGGGGGAGATCAGTGGACCCCGCCGTTGTGAGACTTCCCAAACACGTTAAAGTCTGTCTCCAAAAAGTGTGTTGAGATGGGCTGCTTGTACAGAGGGTTGGAGGCCTGAAAGACAACAGACGGGGACAAAAAGTCAAAGAAAACGAGGAGCTAGAGCAAAAAGCAAACAGAGAGAATAGCTTTTGTCTTATATTTGTGTTGTGTAGGTTAACAAACAGAGAAATACAATGATGATGATGATGATGATGATGATCTAGAGGGCTCTGCTGTTGGAGCAGGGGACGTTTCTGCCCTTTGTAGGGTCCCCAATCTGTGCACTTGGGGCAGGACACCTTCCCCGACCCGGAGAAGGCACTCTACCCTTTTCCAGCTCAAGACCATGGCCTCGGATTTGGAGGCACTGATCCTCATCCCAGCTGCGAACCCCTCCTCAGGAGAAGGGTCAGATGAAAAAGAGAGGAGAGGGACTGGATTCTCTCCGAACTCCGAAGCACCAGGCGGCTGTAGGGATACTCACAAACCCCCAGGTAGTACAAGTCTCTGGAGGGTGTCCTGGTAGGGAGGGTGCTATCTGGGGATCCCATTGTTCTCCTGGGGGACTTTAGTCCCCATATAGGCAATGATTGTCACCTAGAGTGGGCTGATTGTGAGAAACGGTCTCCCCAATTTGAATCCAGGCAGTGTTTTGTTGTTTGAATTTCTAAACGTAGAATGGCTCCTCTCTCCTCTCCGCTTTTTAAAAGCAGAGAAGAGCCTGGTAATTCAGACTAGGCTGAAGACTTTCCTTTTGGATCAATCCTATAGTTAGGGTTGGTTTGGGTTTCCTGATCTATCCCTTAGTTCTGCTGCTGTAGGCTTAGACTGCTGGAGGACAAACTGACTTTATTTCCTCACTCTGCTGCTGTCTTTACTCTCTCTACTCTCCATATTTGTATTTGTAATTATTGCTGTCATTAACATGTTTATTTGATTTTCTTCTCATAGAAACTACACCTGGACCACTTCCTGTTTGTCTGTGTCTTTCTCCTGTCCTCTCAAATCTGAGCCGGTCAAGGCAGATAGCAGCTCATACAGAGCCTGGTTCTGGTTCTGATTCTGATGGAGGCTTATTCCTGTTAAACCAGAACCACTGTCTGGTGGCCTCCTTGAACAGATAACTTTTAGTAATCGGTTTTATAATGTACTGAATGTAAATTACTGTATTATATTAAACCTAAATTTACTAATTTAATCTGAATCTGAATTGGATTTAGGATTTGGACATGTTTTTTTTCCACCGAACAGTTCCCTGAGGTGGCTGTTGTTGCGAATTGGAACTAAGTAAATAATCTGAATTGAATTGATTTAAAAAAGAAGCTAATCTAAAAGGTGAAGCTTCCAGTTTGTTGGTGCATCTGTACGTTCTAATCATGATATGGATCATGAGTGAAAAAATGAGATGGAAGCAGGAGACATGAGCTTCCTTCAGAGGGTGGCCAGGCTCAACCTTAGAGATGGGGCGACAATGTTGTCATAACAAATTACATTCCAGCCATTCCTTTTTGTCCAAAAGGTCTTAACTTCCTCTAAAGACGCGTTTAAACTTGAAGATTCAGATGTTCAAAAAGGTCCTCCTCACATCATGCTAGTCGAGAAAACTTGCTAGTAACTCGCTTACTGGAGAAACAGAAACTAAAGAAATAATTTGCTCCTTACCATTTCATATCGGGCGCGTGAGCGTGCATTCTGGAAGCGAGCGAACGCTCGCCAGTCGTGTACGGTGATGATCAGTTTCCAAGCGACGAGCAGAACCACTCCAACCAGCAAGATGCTGCCGACCACCGCGAGCAGAACTGTGAGGGCGTCCGGACCCCCGCCACACTCTGTGCCAGGAGGGGGACAATACCCAACGGGTTACAAATATGATAAATCAAGAGTTTATTATCTAATCATCATGATAACACTTGATCAACTCTTCCTAAGTCCAGTAGCTGTGGTGGCTATCTTGATCTGAGGTGATGGCAGACGTTATTTAGTTATAGATGTACATCCAATGATATCTTTCTAAGATTTCCAATAAATATCGCACATGATGCAAACCAGTTATCTATGTAAAACTCTTGTAATGTTTCAGGAAACTGATGATCAAAGATGTCAGTGGTAATAATTGATGGAAAATGTTTGTTTTTTTTGGCATCAGACATGTTTCAACCTGTAGGAAGTGAAACTGGACAGGAGGTGAAATGTCAGATTTACAGAAATTTTGCAGTAGTTGGTCAAAATTGCAAGTCTGAGCAAAATTTGCTGGGTTTTGAATTTGTATTAATAGTTGTGATTGCCACACTGCAACTTCCTGTAAGGACTGATAAGTTTATTTAAAGTTTAACTAGAAAAATCTGGAAACACTGATGACTGACAGTTTTATTGATTCTCAAAGGAACTTTGTTGCAGAATCGATTAAAGCGATCATGAACCTAAAGGCACCCAGTTGAGTCTGTTCTACTATTCAGGTGTGAGCAGTGAGACAAAAACATGTTTCTTTCCACTGACCTGGTTCTTTCAGAGCTGTGAGGACGGACAGTCCACTGGCGTGCTCAGAGTAGGTAAACTTCATGACGCAGTCGTTGTCGGTCTTATACAGACAGAGCACGGCGCCGGGCTCGTCTGGGTCTTCAAGGCAAAGTGAGATAGGAGACGACAGGATTAAGCCTCCGGATCAAATGTTAGCATTCATCTTCATTAGGACTATTTCCTCCACCATAAACCAACCCGCATTTCAAGATTGTCTTTGAAAAGAGCCATGGAACAGAGGAAAAGAGGGATCTGACACTTGGGTCAAAAGGAGAAAATATATTTAAATGTTTTTTGTCGATGATTTAAAAGTTGACAAAAACCAACCACACAATCTGTGACATCATGAGGGGTGGTCAGGGGCAGGCCGGCCCAGACCACCCATCCCTCAGCCTCTCCTTCTCTACAGAAGCAGCTCCTGAGCCTAAATATTAGTGAGGCGGACATTCATTTCCTGACTCAATAAGCACACGAATGTTACAACTTGTGTTGCCTTTTCTGTGACAAAAAGATAGGCTATGTGTTGCTTAATATAGATTTTATTCTGTTTGTGCACAAAGTTGTTGCCTTTTCCTCTCTTGAGATTGTGTCTTGTGGAAACAGTCCGGTCTGATAATTAAATCAGAGAAACGGACGCCTTCCACACCCACCTCCACTCGAAACGGGAGTATTTTTAGTTTTAACTGGGTAAAATTAAACAGACAGACAGGTACACGGTTTTCTGGAATGGACTTTTAAAATGAAGTAACATTTCTGCAATAATATTTGAGATTATCAAAGAAAGGTAAATGGTGGAAAAACTTCTCTGAAGTCATTGTAGAAAAAAAAAAATGAAACTGGAGAAGTGTTGCTGGCATGTATAAATATAAAACCTTTTGATTATACACCCAACCTTGGCTTGAACCTGCAGCCCGGAGATTACTAAACCACAGAACCACTGGGCTCCATCAAACACATGCTATGGGAAGCCACAGAATGAGATAAATAAGATCCACCTGTAGCTGATCTGTATAGTTACAGACCATCCTGTTGTATATCTCCCCTCTGTCTTTAATTTTTTGTGTTTGATTCATGTCCAGTTTGTCTGCTCCAAGGAGCTGACTGATCATTTCTCTTCTAATTTTGGTATCTAAAATAGATTTTTAAACAGAAAATCTCCACTGTTGGACACGGCAGGTTTTACTGCAACTATTCCTGCATTAAATAAGATCAGGTGAGGTGTAATGGCTGTAGTGGTCATATCACTTTATCAGCTTTAACCAGCAGAACATGTCTACAAGAGACTGTTGGAGCTGCCCTGAAGTCCTGATCACTGCTGACAGGAGACATGTTAAATCTACTGATGAACACGGTCGCTGACCTGTACCACCCTGTAACTACAAATAAGTCAAAAACTGAGTATGAATCACAAAAAAACATTTTAAATTTCATTTCAAACTGTCACAATAGTTGAAAAAGATAGAAGAAAACAATACACAGTAAGCTAAGTAATTCACATTGTTTATTAGGAGGAACAACTTTTTGCGGCGGGTGATTTTTTTTAATATATATTTTTTTTGGTGGGGTTGTGCCCCACCTGCCCTTACAGACTGTCTGTGCCTGCTCTACTTCATCCACAAAGTATGTGGAATGCACATGTGGAGTCCATTAGGATGGCTGAAAATGTAGGAATGTGGGAAATACGTCAGATCTGAGCTGGTGCCACACTGGGCCACTGGAAGGTTTTTAACAAACATGGAGTCGGATCCAAGTTCTTCACAGCCTGTAAACCAGTCCTAAAGGTCCACCGGGCTGGGAGCCAGTCCGAGGACGGAGCAGGACGAATGACAAACGCTGCCGTTCCCTCACAGCTCAGCCTCCACCTCCCTGCTTTCTAAAAGTCACACGAGGGTGAGTACTTTGAAGCAGGGTGGCAGGTATGCTGATTCACCTCTTTGAAGCAAATGAGAGGGTGGTCAGGAAGTGACACCTGCCAGGTAACATGACTGTCCTGCAGAGAGACATCAAAAGGTCTAAGGTGCGGTAGACTACAAGAGATACTGCAGCTCTGTGAAGCAACACAAGAGAAGACCACAGCTGCTTGTTCTATTGCCTTATTCATCACACCAAAAAAAGGTTTCAAATTTGGATCAGTTGCAAACATTTCTATCCTCCCTGAGGTTGTTTTTCTTTCCTTCAGAAAGGTTTCTGTCTAAAAGCACAGAGTGGAAACAACTGCGCTAAATCTTCCTCGTGAGACTGATCAAATGTTTCTGCTTCTGAATAATCATCACCTACAGAAAACACAGACGTGAAAAATAACAGCTCACGATACGGTATGTGAAATATATGGTGTTGTTTGCGTTTTCTTCTTTCTGTTTCTGGTTCTAATTAGTGACTGTACCACCACCTGCTGATCACTGAATTGTTTTTACCTCCTGCATTTCCAGAGAAACCCCACTCTGAAACATCCATGGTATTTTGAACATAAACATACAACTGCTACAGGACCATATTTGGTCTCCATTGAAATGTAACTATAATCCCCCCAAATAGTCAGAAATGCTTTAAATTAAACTCAGTTAAACAGGTTTTCATATCCAAATGGTTTCATCAAGCAGAGGCCTGTAGTTTAGACTCAGAAAGCAGAAACAGACCACAGTCTGACGCCTGATTCAGTCCTTCCTCGACTTAAAAAGCTTTTGCTGTATATTTACATAACAATGTCTAAAAGGCACAATCTGTGCAGAAGTGCTCCAGATGCTCATGTTGGCCACTAATGTCAGTGTCATCAAATCATTACAAATACAAGATGAAAAACTTTACCTTTGGTCGCACCTAAACATATAAAACCCAGCAGGCATTTGTAGTTAAAGTAAAAGGCAGCTTTTCAGCTGTTTAAACTGTTTTATTTTGAAATGCTCTTTGCCCTGAAATAGAAAGTAGGCCATCCTTATTTTCTGACACTCAGCCATGTTTGCTGAATAAAAAAATAGCCTGCTGTAATTCTTTTTTTTGTGTCTTTGAAAGCATCGTCTGTAAATAATGCTTAAAGGCAGAGCATAAATTATTTTTGACTGTATTGACGAGTCAGTAATGTACACTGTGGTTTAGGATCTTCAGTGTAAAGCTTTGTACAGTTTAAGCCGTTCATGAAGGTGTTTCTCAACAAAGCACCGGGAGCTTGGACGCCATATCCTGACTCTTGTCCTCATTAGAATAGAGTTGGGCTCCCTGCTGAATATTATATTGTATACACACACACACAAGGAGAGCCGTACATCATTATAAAAGACAACATCCCTCAATAAACGAGCAACAATAAACATCACACAACAGCCATTTGATCAAAGCATTACTACATCACTTACTACAGTCTATAACTCCTACACAGTCTATAAAAAGGCTTTTGTAGACTGTACTTAGATGAATCTAAGTGTGGATTTCCCCAGACAGCATGAGCCAAACATTGTTAGTTTTCCTGACTAAATTCCAACCATTTGTCTGATATTTGTGTTAAATGTTTAATGCTGTGGAGATTCAGCCTTTCTTTTAGGCATGAAATGACTAATTACAGCGACACGTGTTCGTAAAATGAATATCTGATCATTCAGGAGCAAGGTAAGACCTACAGCAGAAGTGTCAAACTCCAGACCACCTTCCCAAATCATCAAGTTCTCCAGGAGCATGGCAACAGGTCGTCCATTTAAAGCAGGTGTTTTAAAGCAAGAACACATCTAAAACATGCAGGAGAGCGGAGTTTGACACCTGTGACCTACAGGATTCAACAAAGGTCAGTGTTGGTGGAGTTTCTCAGTCATCCTGGACATGACAAGAGGTTCAATAGAAGCAACTGGACATCTTTTGATTCGTGAATGTCTCATCTCTCATCCAAAAGTTCTGATGGTGCTTATAACCTTATTGGCCGCTGAGGTCACATGAACACTGACCCCTGCATCCTGTCATCCTGTCAGTGGGGAGGTACGATGTGGGCGGAGGTGGGCAACAAAATAACGTGCACAGCCCAGAGTACAGTTTTATGAGCTGTGCACACAAAATAAGCTGTGATTTTAAAACCCTGACTGTGCAAAACGTGGCCACGTGTCTCGCTGGTCGCAAGCACTGAAAATTTGGTGAGACAGAAAACTTGTCAAGTTTGTGTCTCCAAATGGTCTCAAACTGTTGTAGCCCAGTGAGATCCTACCTTTATGCAGTGGAACCTCAGGTTTAGGGCTAAGCTATGAACTGAGCTTAGATTAAGTTTAGGATGGTTTCGGATTGGGTTAGGCCACAACTGAATTAAAGACAATCCAATATTTCAAAGAACGGAAGTATAAATGTGTTTGTGTTCACTCACCGAGGGTCTCCACAGTGATGATTTTATCCTTGCACAGGCGCTGGCAGGTTTGGTTGTCTGCCAACATCCCCGAATTAAACAGCCGACATTCGATACACTCCCTGCAGAAGAGGACAGAAAGTTCAGCAGAAATCATTCGCACGCATTTCTTCACAAACACTGTTTAGGTTGGTCAGCATTTTAAAATGTCTTGATGCGTTTTGTTACAATTAAATATCGGAAATGATAAAAAAAAAAAAAGAAGAAAAAAGTTAGATGGAGATGCTGCAACCTTTCAGTTTCTTAAAACTTTTAACGTTATTAACTAGAAAGTTAAGGAGCTGTCCTGTGAAATAAAGAAGTGTTGCATTTTAAATTAAAAAAACCACGGGAAGCAAACAGCAAACAGAACAACCAATGCTTTCAATTAAGCAAAAAGAAAAACAACTGTACTGTGAAACAAACAAATATGGAGTAACAAAAGAAAAAAAAAAACTGTTGTGTTGCAGAAGGAAAGTGAAAAATAAGGCATGTGACAATGGACATCACCATTTTGGACAAAACAAACACTTTAAGTAGTTAGCCTGATTATAACTTAAGAAGTCATTTTATAACATGGAGAAATTATCTTTTTTTACCCCCCTTCGTCAAATTGCCAACCAAATCTATTAACACAACAGAAAAAACAAAACAAAACACTTAAATGGCAAGAAAAACAACTTGACCCATTTAGCGGTTAAAAGAACTGAAACTAGGTAAAAATGCAAGGAAAAAAATACCGATAAACACAAAAAACACATCCACATCCAACAATCTGTAGAATATAATTCAAAGGTTGCCTTGGTTACAGAATATGAGTCAGATACTAAACTCCACAGCTGGCGGGTCCCACAGACCGTCTGACATCACTACATCACGCCCTGGAGCTGCGACGCTGCTCACTTCTTCAGATTTCAACCTCGCAGCTCAGAGGCATCACAGCAGCGGGTTTACTTCAAATCCTCCTGCCAAGTTTTGTAAAAGGAGATGGAGTTTTTTTTTGTGTTTGTGGCCTTTACCTTTTAGTACCGCAGGCATCGGGGCAGGTGGGACATTTCTCACAGGTGTCCCCGAAAGCTCCGGGCTCCGTGCACTGACAGCGGCCGCACACGCAGTTCCCTCGCCCGCTGCACATCTGCCCGTTGTCAGAGATGCAGGGGGACATTTCTGTGGAGCAGTAACAGTTGTCTCCGACGTACCCGGCGTGGCATTTACACTCGCCACAGTGACATTCTCCGTGACCTGGCAAACACAGGAGCACAGACGGTTAGGAGCGAAGTCTGACACTGCCTTTACTCTGCAGTCCTGCACACGTACTTTAAGGTGGAGCTGCCTGCTGTTATGTGGGGGTAATGTAGGCCTAGAGGTTTAAGAAGGAGTGTTACTAAGGCTGCAATCAGAGACTGGACACCCTGCACAGGAGTCAGTTGAACGTAGCAATTAAAAGGGTTTGGAAAAGTTCTAAAAAGTGACATGAAGACAACATAATCAGACGCTTCTTTCACGGTGGAACTGTAGATTTGAAAATCACTGTCCATCCAAAGGAAGGTTATATATCGTACATAACCATAACTCAATTCTTCCCAGTGAAAATCAACACTTCAGATATTTCAAACATTCTTCCTGGAACAAATGGCGTCACTTTCGTTGGTGCAGATTCTCAGTCCTCGTGGTTCAATAGAAGGCAGCTGGGCTTTTTATTTTGATTCTTTAAGATGTCTCACCTCTTAAGTGTGCTAAATACTGCGCAAGAACTGAGAAAACTGTTTTTTTTTTTTTTTGAGGTGGCAAGAGTAAGAACAACGTCTGTTCTGGCCAGGACGTTCCACACGTCACAAGAAAGTGCAGAACATTTCCAGTTTTCCACATGAATCAAATTCAAATTTCTGACCAATCACACAACAGTTGTTGGACACCACATGAGGAAAAAGCTTGCAGGAACTCCCAAACCATGCGGAAAAACAAAAATTACATCATTTCTTTCTCGCAGCCATGGGAGAAAGAATTTAATTGGTTCTTGCAGCACTGACCACCAAGCTTGGTTTTTCCATGTTTAATGCAGATGTTTTCTTTCACTCCTCTTTCAAGCCGCCTGTCTTCCTTGTCTAAAATGTGCACAACACTGTTTTTATAAAAGTGTCCTTGAGATGTAGATGAACACCTGAGCCTTGACCCGACCAGCTGACTTTTTGCTTTGTGCCATCCGTTTGTGAGGCTGCTGTTCTGTTTCTTTAATATGGAGGTCTGAACATTCCTTCCTCACTGCACAGGACTGCATTTACCTCTCCGCTGAGATCGGGATTAAGTGTTTTATCCTTAGGGTGAACCAGTCTGTCTGAGAGTGTGCTTAGGTTTGAAATGCACCAGAATATTGTGATTGGAAAGAAAATCGTTCTTGGTTTTTACCTGATACTTGAAAGAACTTACAATGTTCTTTCATTTGTTTTTCTTTTTTTCCATTTTTTTTGATTGAGTTGAGTGTTTTCTTATTTCATGGAGGCCTTATCATAAGCCCAGTTAGGGTATCCACAGGGTCAGAGTGTTTCCTTGATGTGTTTGTGTCTCTTGACCTGCCCTTCTGTCCTTATGGGGACATGTTTGACTCAATGGCGAAGAGTTCTGATAACTTGTGTTCCAGTGCGTGGTGAGAGTCAATAAGCATTATTATATTGGTCTGTGTGTAGGTTTCCTGTAAACTTCAGTGTTGAGGCTTCTTTCTCTCTCACTGTGTACCAAACAGTCCATGAAGTGTGTTTGCCATCCTCCCTGGTGAACTTGATGTGGTTGTCCACTGAGATGATATGTTCAGTAAAAGCATACACTTTATTGAGTTGGATTTAATTTCCTTGAAGGAGTTTAGGACTATACATGAAGGAAGTGGCTTGGTGTTGCTCATTCAAGGGAGCAACATCGAACAACTGGTTCAGATATGTGGACGACACCTGGGTCAAAATCCAAGTTAAGGAAGTAGAAGTGTTAACCAGACATCAATTCCATGACAATCTGCTGCCTTTATGAACTGTTTGATGAACATGGAAAGAGATTAAAGCCTCAACATTGAGGTTTACAGGAAACCGCTGCACGCAGATCAGTACCTTCTGTTTGACTCTCGCCCACTGAAACACAAACTCTGTCATCAGAACTTTACACCATTGAGCAGAACTTGTCCCCACGAAGACAGAAGGGAAGGAAAATGAACAGAAACACACCTTTAAAGCTCTCCAAACATGTGGATATCCTAACTGGGCCTTCGTCAATTAGCGAGGAAATCGAGAAAGCTCGCCACAGAACAGAACAAAGATCTCATGTGATACTGCATGAGCTGTTAGTGCTTGTGCTATACGCTGGGGAAGACTCTCAGATACCACCACACCAAATTTTAGATCAGCAACAATAAAACCATTATATAGCCATTTTTGTTTCTACTGAGGTGAATCAGCTGCAGAGGTCATCTAGAACTGAGTTGACTCCAAATGCTAAATACTTTTAGATGCACATCCAAAGCTTTCTTTCTAATAATTTCACTAAACTCTACACAGTGGGTCATGAGATGTTTTGCTAACTTTACAGACAAACACAAACTCACACACAGGCAAAAACATTATCACTCCGCCTTCGTCTTTGGCAGCAGGCAATAATAAAATGTCCAGAATCCACTCAACCAAACTCGCAACAGGGAAGAGAAACAGACTGGTTAAAGCCTGATCCTCATTGGGTCTGAAAGACCTCAAAATAAAGAGGAAACTTCTGCTGGATCACCAGGCATGTGGCCAGTGTTATGCAACAAGCTGTCTGGAATCAGACATGTGGTAAAGTCTCTCTTACACTCTAAAACCTTTTTTTAATTTTAGAACATGACAGTGGAAATACTGAGTTTAATTAAATACATCATTTCTTTGTCTGCAGTACCATTCCCTGACTTCACTTTGTGGTGGCTGCCATGATGATGCTGGGAATGTGCCCTTAAATGACTGTTCAGGCACTCAGACAACGGTTTTTTCTTTTCTTGTAATGGTGAGGACGATATATATTATATTCAATATAACAATATATTGAAATTTAATCATCATTGTAATCATTGAGCACAATAACAATGTCACAAAAGACTGCTTGGACTGCAATGAATCATAGGCCATTATATTTAAAGTACAGTGCAATGCATGCAAATAATATATTTGTCAATCCAACAGACTCTCACTGGCCTTGATGCCCACACCTGGTTTAGATGATGGTGATGACCCAAGAGAAAGGGAAGAGTCAGGAAAATGTGGGTACTAAACAATAATATTGCATAAAAACTTTTCTTATGTTGTGAAGTCTTTCTCTGCTGTAATGTAATAACTATTTTTATAACAACTGATGCAATGAGATGGATTACACTTAATTGATGGCACAAACGGGAAGTTGTTAAACAACAGATAGATCCTTATTTCACAAGTAGATCACTAAGTAGCTTAATAAGGAGGCTGCCTCAGTTTTGTAACACCTGTTTTGATTGTTGTTGATGGATATTATATACACTATATAACTAAATCACAACATGCTTTCCATCAACTGAATAATGGTATCATTCATACTAGGGTTGTGCAGCTTAGGTCTGTGGTTCATACAATACGCATCTCATTATATTGCCCACGATACTATTCATTAATAATACATGGGCAGCAAAAATTTATGAGACAATACAGCCTTTAATCGTGACACAATTCAGCCCCTACTTATGACATGTTTGTCCTTTCTGGAGGACTGGCAGGGAGACTATAAATGGCAGGGCCCGATTTCCTCTCACAACTGCCTGCTATACTGTCTACATATGTGTAGACGTGGACAAAGGTTTTTGTACTCTTTCGTTAAAGAAAAACCCACAAAGTTCAATGAAATGACTTGAAACTGACACCAAGGTGTGTTCTGTAATCAGCGTCACAGGTGTCTCCAGTCCTGTAGTCTGCCTGTTTAAAGAGCGACAGGTAGTCACAGGGCTGTTTGGTATCATGGTGTGTACCACACTGAGCACGGAGCACAAAAAGATAAGGACAGAGTTGTCTCAGGAGCTTAGAAAGAAAATGATTGAGCAGCATGTTGAAGGTAAAGACTATAAGATCATCTCCAAGCAGCTAGATGTTCCTGTGACTACAGCTGCTCAGATTATTCTGAAGGTTAAGGTCCACAGGACTGGAGACAACCTCCCTGGATGTGGCTGCAAAAAGGAAGTTTGATGACAGGAAACAGATAATAAAAAAATGGTTTTGTTCTGGGGCTGCTTTGCTGCATCTGCAATAAGTTGTCTTGAATCTTTGAGGGTCCGTTGAAAGACTATCAAGAAATTCTGGAGTGAAATGTGTTGCCCAGGTCCCTCTTGAAAAAGAGATTGTAGATCTCAACGAGGTTTTTATCTAGTTAAAAAAAAGGTTATGAAGAAAGCTTGGTCTCGGCTGCAGGTCATGGGTCCTTCAACAGGATAATGATCCAAAACACACAACTAAAAACACCCAAGAATGGCTCAGAACAAAATATTGGACTATCCTGAAGTGGCCTTCTGAATGTCATCAGTTTCATCCCACAGTGTTTATGTGACCACAATTTATATTTGATTTTATATTTGGCACCTCTCCTAATACATAAGTCTGCTACAAGTTCATGAGGTATTTTTTTAACACAAAGTCAAAAGGAACACACATGGAATAAGACTATTATCACTCCGCCTTCACCTTTTGTCGGCCAGTGATAATAAACTGACAACAGGCTTGCTGACATGTGACTGATTACTGAGGGTCCAAATCTCTCATGGCACATCATTCCCTGTCTGCACTGTTTGAAGGAACGACACACAGAGCAGGGTGAGGCGTTTGGAAACATTGCTCCAGTTGATTCAGAACCAATCATCACAGCTTTTACTGTAAAAAGGTGTTATATCAAGGCAAATGTTGAAAATGTCTAATTGTAGTACCACATGAAGAACTAGGAGAGATGGAGAAAGGACAGAGATCAGGGTGACAAACCCCACCCATCCTTTTAATAAACTGTTCACCTCCTCCCCTCTGGCAGAAGGTTGCACAGCCTCAAAACTCAAACAACGAGGATCTGGAACAGCTTCTTCTCTGAGGCACTGATGAACTCTAAGCTTTGGACTTTGTTTTTTGGAACTTTACTCATTTACTCTTTATTTGACTGTATTATTTAAGACCAGTCTGAGGAAGATAATTGGTCTCACACATGATGGATGACAAATCTGATACTGAGATGTGCTCAGGCTCCATACACAAGTCTTTATCCGGTTTACAAAACTGGAGGTCATGTTGAACTCGACAACCCCTCATCAGGAATGCAGCTCGTGTGATGTGATGTGGCAGCTTCCAGAGCGGCTGAATGTTGGGCTGATGTGAAGTCGTCAAAGGGCTGCCTGTGCCTCAGTACTTATAGTCCGCGCGTGTGTGTGTGTGCGGTAAGAAAACATAGGGCTGTGATGTGTGTGTGGAAAGAAAACACAGGGCTGTAACCTCTGACTGTTACTCCCTGAATCTTGGCCAAATGCTCTGCTCCTAGAAAAGCCAGGCTGAGTATTTGAAATGCTTGTGGTGTTGCAGGGTGACACGAAGACTCTGGAGGAAAAGAAAAAAAGAAAAAAGGAAACTAGAGGAAACTATTCTGTCAGCGAGGAGGATTTTCTGTGAAAAATCCTGCACAGAACATCTGCATTAAACACAAACGGAGACATTATCAAACTGAAGCAGTTTAGGCTTAGTTTTTACAGTTTTTGGACATTTTTTCTTTGGCACTGCCTTACTAAACTAGATTTATACACATTTGGGAATATTAAGTGCAACCCAGTTACTTCCAGTCAAAAACAAAATGTACAACTCACTTCAACGCATAATAACTCTTTGCAACTCTTGTCCATCTAGTCTAATAGTTTTGGAGGTTTCAGCTGAAGATTTATTGCCCTATAAACTACTGAGTACACAGAAGCATCTAATTTCATCCCTCTGCCAAATTGTACCCCACATCAAACCCAGGGATTGAGGTCTCATATAAATATGGTATAAAACAATGACCACTTAGCAACCATGCGCTTAGGATGTGCATGTGTCCTTGCACATATACAGCCCTGCATGCAGTAGCACCAGCGCTACAGAACCCTGCTCAGCATCAAGCTGTGCTTTATTTCACAGCTATGTCATTATAAGCAATAACTTCTTTTCTAACAAATGTTTCTGGCAAATAAACACTTGTTAAAAACACTAAGTGTGACAACAATTACTTGCGCCATGCGCATGCATAATGGCCCAGTCGCAGTGCGTAAAACTTCGCCCTACCCGCCTCACTGGATGATGGGATTTCACCGGCGGCTGACTGAGCAATAACAGGTCTGTGATGCCCTTAGATGTCTGAGGGTGCACACACTACACTGAGTGGATCAGCTCGTGTCAACCCTACGACAAAAGCAATGGATAACTAAATTATGCATGTGTGTAATCTCTCAGGCAAAGTGTGTAAGTATGCATGCCAGGCACAGTCTCTTGGTGCAGGTGGATTAAAGTGGATGCTGCTTGTATGAAACACAGAGAAGGCACAACCCAGCTTGCTTTAGTTTTTTAAGTAAATATTAGAAATTGTCCTTATTTTTGGAGTGTTAGAAGCCCTGTGTAATTCACAAATTTATTTTCTTTTGAGATTCAGGGTTATTCAGAAAACATGACACTACTTTATCAAGGAACTTCATTTATTACAGGTTGATGCTCAAATTCAATCAAATTAGAAAAAAAGTCTATAACATGTTTTGGTCAAAATCACACAGATCTACAGTAAAAGGTCTCGTCATTTATCTATTGCTCACAGCGCAAACGAGGCCAAAAGCTGTACAACCTGCTGAGCAGCTCAACATTTCAGACTAGGCCCTCTTCTCTTTTTGTTGTACCTCCTTCCTCTTGGCTCTATTTTTAGGAAATATGGGATTGCTTTTCATTGTTATGCGGATGACACACAGATTTGTGTACCATTAAGGAAAGCAGACTCCACCTCTTTTCGGTCTCTGTTCTTATGTCTGGAAGATTTGAAGGCCTGGATGGCCCTAAATTTCTTGAAACTTAATGAAGATAAGACAGAGGTAGTGTTTTTTGGCAGTTCCAGTGAAGACACTCTGTCCGATGCTTGTTCCCTGGCTCAATATGTTAAGCCAGTTATTACAAATTTAGGAGTTAAGATGGATGCTGGTCTTAAGCTGGAAGCTCACATTAGAGCAGTTGTAAAATCCAGCTTTTTTCATTTAAGGCAGCTAGCCAAAGTAAAACCTATGCTTTCTAGACAGCACTTTGAAACAGCAATCCATGCATTTGTGACCACACGGCTGGATTACTGTAATGCACTTTATATAGGTGTCAGTGATTCATGCATTTCCCAGCTTCAGAGGGTTCAAAATGCTGCTGCACGACTTTTAACAGGTACACGAAAATTTGACCATATTTCCCCTGTTTTAGCTTCTTTACACTGGTTGCCAGTATATTTTAGAATTCATTTTAAAATCCTTTTATTTGCTTTTAAAGCTCTAAATGGTCTTGCCCCTCTCTACCTGTCTGAGTTGCTACATCCCTACACACCCTCCCGTTCCCTCAGGTCAGCTGACCAGTTGTTTCTGAGGGTCCCGAAGACAAAGCGTAAGCTCAGAGGGGACCGTGCCTTTTCTGTGGCAGCTCCCAAGCTATGGAATGACCTTCCTTTGGACATAAGACAGGCCTCTTCACTTGCTGTTTTTAAATCCCTTCTTAAGACCCATCTTTTTTCTTTGGCCTTTGGCACAATCTGAGATGGTTGACCTTGTTTTATTGTTAATATTTTAATTACTTTAGTACTGTTTTATACTTTATACTTGACCTTTCTATTTTATGATTGTACTGTATTTCATGATTGTGTACAGCACTTTGGTCCTGTTGGTGTATAAAGTGCTTTATAAATAAAGTTGGTATGGTATGGTACAATGCAGCTGAAAATCTTAAGTTGTGTTACTTCATCACAAACTTAGTTTAGTTTACTCTAAACAAAACTCATACTTATTTCTCAAACATGCCACATCCTACACATCAGTCTCAGTGATGTTCACACAGTAGGTTTAGTGTATTTTGGTATGTTTCTTTTTATTATTTTAGCCATATGAAATTGGTGTTTACCTTATGAGCCAGACAAACTAAGGCTTTTGCTAAGAAAATGATACCAAAACAGAAACTCCATGCAACTTGTGCAGCTTCTCAGTGACTAAAGGCCTCATATTGCACATGTAGCGTGGCTTCTTTTATCCATATTCCTTTATACAAAGTAAATTTCTAAAATAACTAAATGTTCTGTGCATTAATTAAAGAGCAGACTGACTGAACAATTGCACCATGCTGCCTCTCCCTGACCCAAGGGATCTTTATAAATTATGACCTTAGCGCTTGAAATGGCAGCCTGACAGCTGAACAATGTCACCCTAAAACACTTAATTATAGACGGAGCTGCAGGATGAGATTACAGTCCATTTATGGGCTCAGACTGGCCTCAAATTTCATGTTTCACTTTGTGCTTAAATGAAAAACAAAATAAAGGTGAAGACAATTCTGCAGTAGCTGTACTCATTATGAGCTGTAAGGTGGAATGAAAATAATTTCAGACTTTTAAAACTTTTTAAAAGTCTGAAATAAACCCACTCAAAAAGCTCCAGGGGAATTGAACAGTCTTGAAAATGCTTCACTTCCACATCACGACATTTTGACCTAATAAAACACCCCAAAACAAATCAAAACTGTGGGATGATGTCTGGAAACAGAAGTGAAATTTGCACCACAGAAGGAAGAAGCATCGAAACCAGCAGCAGACAAAACGCCCGAGAAGTAGTCAGAAGCTATAAAAGGTCTGCTGTCAGCAAACAACCAAACTGCTGAAGAGGCAAAGACATGTTCCCATAAAGAGACAGTGAACTGGACTGAAGAAGACTCCTCCACAACTGAACCATGCTCTAGGTTCACTCAAGGACTCAATCAATGTTTACATCCCGTCTTCTGTCCAAAGCACGATCACTTACATTCTTTTAGGATAAACAGCTAGAAAACATTTTATTCTGGTTCGAGACAGTGTTGTTGTCTGTGTTGATAAAGAGAAAGGCCAAAGACTAAATCCAAGACAAGCTCAATAAAACAAAAAAGGCATAAATGCTGGAGATGATGTAGATCAGGAGTGGACAACCCTGGTCCTCGAGGGCCACCATCCTGCATGTTTCACTTGTTTCTCTGCTCCAGCACCTGATTTGAATCAGTATGTCATTAACAGGCTTCTGCAAAACATGAAGAGGTGATTAAACAACTGAATCAGGTGTGTTGGAGCAGGGAAACAAGTAAAACATGCAGGATAGTGGCTCTTGATGACTAGGTTTGCCTACCCCTGATGTAGATTCTCAGTCATCAGGACAGGGTGAGTCTGTCCAGCTGGACGTCTTTCTGATGTTTGTTTTGTTTCTCGTCACAGGAACTTTCTCAATTCAAACTGAAACGTGATGTCCTGAGCTGATGTACACTGTAGTGAGCTACTCCTATTCTTTAAACTGAACTCCCATGCAAATCACTCTCCTCCCTTTCCATTAAAAGGTCTGTTGGGGATGTTAAAACCTGGACGAGCTGGCTTAGTTCTTAGAAAATATTAAATGATTGTTGAGGGTGCCAACACATAGACATAAAGCATCCTTACTTCTGTTCAGTTTGACATTATTTATGTTTGTTTTCATGCCATGCAGCTTTGAAAATTTTACTGTAAATTATACATTAAAATATACTTCAACCATTGAATACTACCTTAACGGCTAACTGTTTTGTGAAACTTGAGCTCCCTGCTGATGTGGTCCATAAAGCTATATACACATGGGAATTTGTGTTTCTGCAAAAAGTGAAACAACTAAAAATGTTGTCCGTTAAACTTAACAGCCCAAGACAATCCATTTAACATCCATCCATCCATCTCCCTTACAAGACAGTACAAAATGCATCTAGATAAATGAAGTGAAAACCTAAAGCAAAACTGTCAACTAAGATTTAATGGGAGAACTGAAACATCAACCTGTTCAGGGGGTTAATTTCACAACGTGAGAACAAAATACAAGCAGCAAATCTTTTAAAGACAAGTCTCAAACCAAAACTTTAGCAGCTTCAGAAGCTGTTCTTCTAAACCAAAGAGAGAAATCTTCTCTGAGGTCCTTGAACTTGTTTATGGAAGCTGATTTGTTATAATAAAGTTTTTCAAGGGTTTAATCACCAACAGCAGCTCGGATACAGGACAGGATATGGTTAAACAACAAATGGAGAAAAGGGTTTGATGTTGGACCAGGAAGGTGAGGTGTCTGAGCAGCCACCAAACAAACTACATCTGTATGGAGTAAAACACTTAGCATCAACCTGAAAGCTGAAGTTTACAACCCAGGCAAGTTCAGCTGCGAACCCCCTGTCCTCTCTAGAGCAGAGAAGATGTTCCTACCTGAGCACAGAATGCCTTTGTGGCGGGCGCAGGAGAAGTCGTCGCACTCGCAGAAGCTGCCGTAGATTTTGCCGAACTCCGACTCGTAGCACACACACTGGTTGCAACTGCACTCGCCTCGTCCGCTGCAGACCTGCTTGCCCTCAGCTTCTCGACAGGAGCTGAGGTGCAGGCCGCTGGCATCGCCCTCCTGACACTCGCAGCGGGCGCCCAGGTAGCCCGGCTCACAGCGACAGGTGCCACAGTTGTACATACCTGCAGGGGAAAAAGAGTTGGATCGTGGGCTGCCGTTAGTCGGTCAACTCCGTCTGATTCTAAATTTAAAGCGTTTAGGCCAGTATCTCACTGAGCTGCGACTGTTGCAGACTAGCTGGTGAATGGCATTTGCAAAGGAGTCGAAAAAAATGTCTCAAAATGTTTGTGGGGTTCTCAATTTCCTCTGTGCAGCAAATTCTAGTCGCAGAGTGGCCGTGGGCATCTCCAAGCCGTCTCAAGAGGACTCTAGCTGTATTTGGACACCTCCATGAGAGCCGAGGTGGGTACGATGTGGGGAGAGGTGGACAACATGGCCTAGAAAGCAGTTTGAGAAGCCACGCACACCAACATAGGCTGTGATTTTTCCAAAACACAAATCCACGACTCGCTGGTCGCAAACATTCAGAATTCACTGAGAGTGAAACGAAAAATTCAGCTACTTTCTTACAGTTTGAGTCTCTAACAGTCACAGCCCAATAAGGTACTACCATTACTGTCCAGTTTTAAACCTTTTTAGATTTTAATAAATTAATTTAATAGCCTATCCATTTAAGGCATCTACAAAACTCAAAATAATTAAAATAAAATGCATCACAAAACCTATGAAACACTTCTTTAAAGCACTAAGCTGATTCTATAATTAAATATAGCTAAATATCTGAAAAACTGAGCTATAGCCAGTTTTGTGATGGATACAAATTAATGAGCTGGGGCAGCCATCTTGAATTGCGTTAACTTTAAAGGTTAATCAGTTGTAGATGAACAGGGACGACTTTCTGGAAGTTTCTTTAAAATCTGTTCAGTGGTTCATGAACTATTTTGTTAACTGACAGAGAGCCGAACACACACACACACACACACACACACACACACACACACCAAGCTGTCTGCACAACACTGAAAGGGTAAGTGTAACAAAACTCTGGTGTTTCGCAACACATTGTGGTCATTTTTGCATTCTAGTCGCATTCTGTAAATTTAGTTCATCCTACCATCATCTCATTCTGACATCCTGTTTGGTTCTATGGAATCTAGGAAATGGATATAGGATCGAAAGATATCTCTGTAAAAAGCAGAGGCACAGTTCTGTTGAATAATTTTTGCATGTTTAATGTTTGCAGAGATTTACATTTCCTGCCACGAGGCTGAGATAATCTCTGCAGTCTAGTTTCCGGTGAATGTTTTCATCCTGTGGTCCATTAATAGAACGAGGAATGAAAACTATGCTGCGTATGTAACACACAACGAGGTTTTTTAATCAGATTTCAGTTTGTTTTTTGTAAAAACAGAAGCTGGCCGCCTCAAACTCAGCTCTGATGGGCTCAAACTCTAACCGGGAGTTCGTGTACAGAATAAGTAGGCCATTAACAGTATAACTACTAAAACAACTAAAATGTCTTTATAAATACTACAAATTATTTATGTCAACATAAAATGTCAACAATATGGCCCTTTATAAAATTTCTTTGGCCCCCATTAAGCTACCAAAATCACATACTCATTTGTCTGAATAGATTACTAAAAATACACATCAGAGGTAGTGCTATACCTTGAGCATCGTATTAATCAAGCTGAAGTCTTTGATAAATCCTGACAGAGAGCGGTGGGATGGGTAAATATGTGCACCTATAAGCATTCATCATTGGAGAGAATCGTGGCTTTTAAAGAGGAAGTAAGAAATCACAATTGGCGAGGTTTGTGATGTTTATGATTCATATTGTACATTTCAGATGTTGTGTAATCAATATTGTCCTCTAATAAAACAGGAAAACTTCAGAAAATCTTGGATAACAAAAGAGTTGGAAAAAAGCCTGTAATAAAAAAAATACCATTGTACACTGTCATGACAGAAATGTTTTTTTGTCAGTTTGATGAAGGTAATTAGACTCTTTCCTCCCAAATTACTGTGAATATCGTGTTGTGCAAATAAGCCCAAAGGCGCAGTCTTCCTGAGCCAACAAAGCTGCTGGAGCTGCTCCACCTGAGTGAAATTTATGGAAATGGGGAGCTGGAACTCTATTGATGCTTCCAGAACAACAAACCTGTCTTTGTGTATCAGAAGATCTAAATTTACAGCTGGTGAAGGAGCCAGAGCCGTGTGAGTCTGCTGTGTTCACGTGTGTATAAACATCTGCTGAGACTCTCAGTGCCAGATAACCAGGAGAGGGATGTGAGAGGCCGTGGAACTCTAAGAGGAACAGAACCGTCTCATTTGTTGCTTATTTCCTGTTTCTCTCTTGCTGTCACCTCTCTGACCAGTATGGGCAGTGAATGTTATTGGTGTGTGTGTGTCTTTGTTTACCTGTAGTGTTAGCAAATTATCCTATTAACCACTGCCTGGATTTCAGTGAAACTCTGAAGTAATCAATGGATGTACATCTACAACCGATTAACTTTTGGAGTCAACCCAATTCAAGATGGCTGCCACAACGAATCAACATTAACCGACACAAAAATGGCTACAACTCTGTGGATTTTACAAAACGAAAACACTGGCATGAGAGAAGTTGGAGATACGAATTCCTTCGAGGAATGCTAGGCCTTTAATTCGGCCAGTTTGTAGTTCTAAGCTCAGCAGCTGATTATTTCACATTTAGTTATGTAAATTAGAAAACCTAGCATTCAGACAGATACAGATAAACAAGCCGTTTAAGCTAACGAGGCTGCTGACATGCAAGCTGCACTTTAAATGAGTTTAGGTGAGAAATGACGTGAGACAATGACAATGCCGTACCAATGGAGCTGCAGATGCTGCTGTTGGCCTGAGCCGTCTGGCTGCAGCCACAGTCGCACAGATAATCCACCGACACCTCCAGGCGGTCTTTGAAGCCCACAGGTTTGATGGTGAAGCTCTGGTTCGCACCACGGGGAGGGCAGCTCCTTGCCTCCACGCTCACGCTGAATGACACCTACCAGGAAGAGGGGGGGAAAAAACTGTCACTTCCTGTTTATCTGAGAGGTCATGACCAAGTGAGTCTTTATCAAACGCATCAAGTGGATGAGCTGGACCTTGAGAGGGATTGACAGCGTGCTGCTGAACCAACACCCATCTGATTACTCTGAGGAAGGAAGTCCTGACAAGACCAACCCAACCCCAGCATGAGTCTGCTATTCTCTTTAAATTCCTACAATCACTGTGACCATCTTCTCCCTGAAGGAAAAGCACAAGTGGACACTAAATGCTCCCTTGGTTTGGCTCAGATCTCCAGCTCTCTGGATCCACAGAGTCCAGTTCTAATCACACCCATATCACAAACGCCCCTCTGAGTGGAATGATGAACGGCTACAGAATGAGTCATGTAGGGCTGAATAAACTCAATTAATGTGACTGAAAACCTGAACTGAACAAACTCAAAAACTGCTGCACGTCTCAGACTCCACAGGCCTCAGTTAGTTACACAATTAGAAAAATATTAAAGAAGTGTGGCTCGGTTTGAATGAGTACAAGAGAAAGGAAATGGCAGCAAAGCTAAAGTTTGTAAACCAAACCCCATGATCTCTTGAATAGACTAAACACATCCAGCCTGAGGAAGGTCAATGTAAAAATCAGAGATTAAATATAAATCATTCTGCACACAAACCCCAAATCTCTGCTTTTATTTTGAAACCGGCTTTCGCAGTGCTTTTACTTTGATGGTGAGTGGGCGTCTCTCCGCTGGGAAGCAGAGTTAGTGACAGATTTAGGAGTTCCTGATTATTTCAGCAAACAGTAAAAAAAAAAAATCAAAACCAAAACCTGATACAGAATGTAAAGGTTTTAACAAGATCTGAACTTCTAGGGGTTTTTTTAAATTTTGTTTTTGTCACTAAAGTCAGCAGTAAAGCAGTGAGCTCGGTTTGTGAAGAACAGAATGTTTTTAAGGATCACAGCCGTCATCGGGTCAAACATGCACACACATACCAGGAGCTTTAACACCGGAAACGCAGCACAGTCTTTTGAAAAAAGATTTGAACATTCAGGAGAGTAGACGAGTTAAGGGATATCTCACAAAACAGCAAAAAAAATAGTCGTCTTTTTGATGGGGAGTTTATCAAAAAGTGTTTGGAGGACACTCTGTTAAAGTGCTCTGAGAAAAGAGAAACAGGGAGAGGAGAACGTTCTACACATGAGAAGGCAGCAAACTAAGATCCAGACTCTCTGAGACAATGACCTGCAGTTGGAGATACTATAACAAACACAGATCCACTGAGATTATTAGTCTGACTGATTCAGATTCAAGAGCTTCCAACAAAGACTTATTAGTGTAAAATGCCATTCCGATGCACTACCACCACTGTGATAAGATGGCTACTGTATTTTCCACACTACAGGGCGCACTGGAATATAAGACGCACTGTCAATGAATGGTTATTTTCAAACTTTTGTTATATATAAAGCACACTGGACTATAAGGCGATCCATTCAAAACGGACGATTTTGGTGCTCTAGCGGAGCTGGTTCGCCTGTATCAACATTTATAGGATCCCTCTATGAGAAATTACAAAGATAATCAAACGGTTCAAAACTCACGGAAGAATACTGCACCGGCTTAAGTGTCAAGTATAAATGCCTCCAACTGATCTATAAGGTAAACAATATCTCTCAGATAAAGTCGTTTATGACGCTAACAAATCAGCTTCCTTCACTTGCTCTTGATAAAGCACTCAGTTCACGTTTCAATAAACATGAATGCAAACAGAAACTAAACAGAACAAAATACCAATGAGGAAAAGCAGATTTTAAACAATACAACACTTTTTAAACATGGGCAAAACTAAAGTGATTTTTTTTTATTGCAACTAATGAAATTGTACAAAGTATTACTATATTATTCAAGTCATTTTAACAATATAGGGCAAGTGTTACTGAGACAAATAACTGAGTGTTTTCTGTGCCTATGTGACAGTAAAAAATAAGGTTAAATTATATCTCCATGGTCTGTCCCACTTGATTCTGGACTAAAAACGGCCAAAACTATATGATATGATAAACTGATAACTCTTCATAATTACTCATGTTTCTGGAAGGAATTTACCCAAGTATTACGATGCTGGGTAACTGTATCACTTTAACACAAAGATGTTTTGATTTGTGAAATATTTACAGTGTAGGCTTTATGGCTGCATGATATTTGGATATAACAATGATATTAGGGGATATGTTTTTTATTTGTAAAGAAAGCTAAATAATATTGACCATGATTGATTCATGACAGCAATAAAATAATTTTAAAAAAATAGCTAAGGGAGTAAATACTTTTTATGGGAACTATGTACTGTACTGTACTGTATGTATTGTAGCTCTCCTTAAAATGGCGGAACAAATTCTCGTCTTGTTAGCACAGATTGCGCTGGTGCTGGCCATTCAAGTGTTTTTTCTAGTTCAGTGGGGAGAACCATGAAAGAGCTTAGTCTACTTCGTCTAACAAACAACAGAAGCTGGTTCAGGACGGAGGAAGACGTTGGTCACATGACACCCAAAAAATCCCCTCTCCGCTGATGCAACCGGCTAAACGAATTAAAAAGAAGTTAACAAGGATCACAATCAAATTGACTGTAAATGTGAATCTCGAGGACAACGGGCTACCCAATCACATGGCTCGACAGGATAACTGAAGAAGATGACAGAGGGGACAGGAGGAGGACTGAAGGGAAAAACAAAACAATAAAAGTTATTGAGAAACTCTCAGTATCTCAGTTCTTGTGTTTGATCTGATCGAAGGTAGGGATCAAAATAAGTTCTGGACCCATCTTGGGGTTTGATGAACTATTTCTGAACTGTTCTGAGGTTTGTGGGAAATGGAGGGACTCTGCAGCAGGAAGTGAATAGTTTACGAAAACATTTAAAAATAGACTCATCTTGTGGCACAAAAATCCAACGATGGAAATAATGACAGAATGCTTTAAACCACCCAAAATTACAGCAAATTAGCAGAGTTAAAACGAGTGAATGGGGTGAAAAACAAACAGATAAGTTAAATCAAATGATTCTGATTCGTTTGGACAATGAATCTTTTAACAAAACAGGACGTGTTCTGATTGCTTTAATTAACATGCATGAATCTCTTCTGCATGTGAGCGGATAAGTGAAAGCCATGGCAACTCGGTCCAGCCAGCATTTCACCTCATGCCAACCGATTCCTTTCACGGCACGCAGTTTTCACAGGCCTCCCCCCCCTTCGCTGCTTTTGTGTGAAGTCATTGAGATGCAGCTTCAGACTCGACTTGCAGCTCACACCCCCACAGCAGACTGGGCCCTTTTCCTCAGAAAGGACAGGGAGGGAACCTTGGCACCCAGCAGACAGAGCTGCGGCCCCGAGGATAAAAACATGAGTGGGGCCCATCATCCAAGAGCCTTCTTTAATTCATCCGGCCTGAATCACCCTGAGCTCTTCCCCTGTCTGTTCCCACCCCCCCAAAACAGCAAGGAAGAACACAACAAGCCTCATGCCTGCATTGAAAAAACTGCCCCTTGCCACCGCTGACAATGGAAGTAAATCCTAATACAAGCAAGGCCAGGAACCAGAGAAATTAGGCTTTCACTTTATACATAGAGCCCACAAGCAAAACATACTTCTGTAAAGTTTACTGTTATTTATACTGCGACTTATTACCAAATAAAAGCAGAATAAGATCCTGCCTTTTCCATTCATCTTAAAATAAGTTTAAAGTCCTTTAATCAAAGGAAGCTTGACAGTCTCAGTTCCTCTTGGAGATTATTCCAAGATAAAGAGGCAGAGAAGGGGAATGCCTTTTTTCCAAGTTCTGGTCGTACTAGGGGTGTGAAGATTACCCCATTCACATGGACATAAACGTGACTCATTGAACCTAGATGCGTCAGTCGATCAAGTCTTTGTACCGATAAAATCTGATAAGTTTAATGATTACACAAAGATCCTGCAAGCAGATTTGTTTTCACAGACATTCATTTACAAAACTAGCAAAGTAAAAAAAAAAGTAAAAAAAAAAAATCATAATAATAAAAGAAACAAAGTTTCATTTATGTATGAAAAACATCTCTCTCTTCATTCCTTTTATTGAGCAACTCTACTTCTGCTGCTGTTCTATTTCATCCCTACTGACCGCCAGAGGGCGGTGCTGAAAGCACTGAATGTTCCCTTCGCGCATGCGCAGTTCGAGTAATAGTATCAACAGAGTCACACTTGTGACACATCGGATGATCAATCAGAGGCTATATAGCCTGACGTCATCCGAGGCTCTGTTCCTTTTTTCTTCTC
>NC_051435.1:20197336-20214088 GCF_001649575.2 Kryptolebias marmoratus | reverse complement strand
GAACAGAGCCTCGGATGACGTCAGGCTATATAGCCTCTGATTGATCATCCGATGTGTCACAAGTGTGACTCTGTTGATACTATTACTCGAACTGCGCATGCGCGAAGGGAACATTCAGTGCTTTCAGCACCGCCCTCTGGCGGTCATCCGGGATTCATAGAACCGTAGTTACATACGTAACCTTCGTTTCGTAGGATCGTTTTCTCATTAGCTACACCTACAGTTCAGGAGGAGAACTGCAGCAGCACCTGTAATAACAGCAACAAAGACTCTGAAAGTGTGCTTCGTCTTGACTTTAACTAATATTCCAGGTTTTATGAAAATGTTTTGTAATTTCAAAACAAGACCTGAATTTTAAACAGGCCCAAATCATTTTGTCACTAAAGGCAGAGTGGTGTTGTGATTACAGGTCGATTCGAAAAGTCATTAAAAGTTCAATTGTACCGTGAATAAAACCTGAATCGGACCTTGATTAAAGGGTGAGAATGTCTTATTCTTTTCTTCAAAGTCACAGGTTTACATTCACTAAGATTACTCTGCCTTTAAACAATTTCTTAAAGCCCAGATGATGATGTCATGGCTTTGGGAGTTTTTGATTGGTTAGTTGACAACATCCGAGTTAATTGGAGGCACACCTGTGGATACATTTTAAGGCACAACTGAAACACTCTGCTTCTTTCTGTGACACCGTGAGAAAAAAATCAAAAGAATTCAGCCAAGATATCAGGAAGAAAACTGTCGACCTCCACAACTCTGGTTCATCCTTGAGCTCCGTTTCCAGATGTCTGAAGGCTCATCTGTTCAAACTATTATACACGAGTATAAACACCATGGGAACGTCCTGTTATCAGTGTTGTACAAGTTCACCCCTGACTGAAACTAGCTCAAAGTTCAACTCACACAGATCAGTATTGAATTATTTTAAATTCAAAGTTCACCAGCTAAAACTTCAAGTTTTACTAGATGAAGTCTTCTAGGAAAGTAACTCAACTTTGGTAGATGAAATGTCTCAGTTAGCTCATTAATTGTGTCACTGCAGTATAATCTGCTCTCTATAGCAGACTATAGTAGCATAAACAAACTATGCTCATACTTCTAATTATGGTTTTAGATATTATTAATGCATTTCTTCGAGTCAGCATGATATTCTTACAAATAAGAGTAGAAATTAGACATTTCCAAAATAAGCCTCATATTAGTAAAAATTAAATTTCAAGGTTTCCAAAACTGAGACTGGATGTGAATCTTACATGACATCTCAGTTTAAGAGATTGGAAGTCCACAGTCTGGTTTTTGAACTGAAAAAAAAAAAATAAATAAATAAAAAGGCTCGGATGGGAAGCAAAACACCAACTACAGAATACAAGTGCTGTCGTTTTGTTTTTTAACTTCTTTGGGGGGATTTACCATGTCCTGGGTGACTGAGAATCTACACAAGCACAATGACCCTTAACAAATTATTTACAAAGTGGTTTAAGGACAACAAAGTTAATGTTTTGGAGTGGCCCTGATCTGAATCCCATAAAGGATTTGTTAACAGAGATGGAAGGAAACCCAAATGTTTGACCCAAGTCATACAGTTTAAAAGGCAATGTTACCAAATACTAAGAACATGGGTGAAAACTTGTGACTTTAAGGAAAGTAATAAAAAAGTTCTCACTCTCAAGAACTGGGCATTTAACAAAAACAGTCTGTTTTAATGTCAGACAGTGAACAAAAAAAATGGTTCTGTGTTGTTTACACACTGAATGGAAACATCTGGTTTCAACTGAAAACTGAAATAATTAGGAGACAAGATCTGTCTGCAAATGGACTTATAACAGCTTGGTTAGACCTGTGATGTGTAATTTTTCCTTTTCACAAAAACAGCATCAGTGTTCAAACAGAATAACCAACGAATAGGTTGTTTCTCTGAGCACGTTGGAGGCTGAGCAGCTCAGGACACAGCTGGAATGTGAGGCTACAGTTCTGAAAAGAAAGCCCAGAAACTAGTCCAGGAACGCACAGCCAGGCCGACACAACATGCAGACATATCCAATCAGGTGCCAAAACATTTGGAAGGTGACGTGAGCTGGACAGGGACTTACTGTGTCTCCGATCTTTATGTCAGTGCACTTCCTGAGGCCCGACTGTGGCTTTTCATCCTGGCAGGCGGCAGTGAAGGAAAGGCTGACGTCATCTGGGTGGTCCCACACTGTTAGCTCCACTGTAGAGCGGATGTTCTGAGGACCAAAAAAAAACACAAAAAAACACGAAATTAAGGATCCTAAACGAATTCCTTCTCTTGCATAGTAAAATAAATCTGCAGGATGATTTCTAAAAAACTGCCATAGTTCACATAAACTTCCTAATGTCCTTGAAATCAAGTTAAATACTATCATTACCTTCACCCATACATTTCTGACAAGTATTTATGCCTGTGTTTCTGGTTGAGTGACAGTTGTGTGTGTGTGTGTGTGGGGGGGGGGGGACGGGGAATGTGTTTCTCCGATTTAGTCTACTTTCATAATTAATGTGAGCACAGGCAAGTGAGCTGTGTTAGAGCTGCAGAACCAGGAGCCAGGATTGTTTCATAGAAAAAACAAACAATCTGACAGTTTAGGGTCCAGACAGAAATTGGACCAACACTCTGCACTCACGATAACATGAGGAGAAGTCCGGCAGACAGGATTTGGACTGTTTTAACCCTTTCATTACAGCATCAGTGTGCACGTCACTCTTATATAAGGAGCCACAGTCTGAACCCTTCAATAGATTTAACTTCCAACAATTTCTTCCATCTAAACCAGGAGGGGTTCAGGGTTTGCACTTGAGATGTCACAGATGAACTGTGGATTACTTTTTTTCATTCAGCAAAGAGATAAAACAACTGAGAACTTCCGTGGTAATAAGATCTGAGGAAGTCAGGGACACGGAAAATAGAAATTATTCAAATTGAGTTAAAATAATAAGAAGACTAACAATTTTTATATAAAATCTGACTGATATTTAAGCTCTCATTAGCTTTATTTATTTAAGATGTGTATTTTTCTGGATTTTAGGCTGCAACACATTCTAAAAAAATGTGACAGTGTAGCAAAATGCCAAGCCACCCATTATGGAAAATGGTTTTATTTATCAGGGAACTGATTTCTTCTTTCACGTCGTGAGAACGTACTGAAATTTTATTATTATGGCAACACTAGAGCTGAGACTCACCATCTTTGTTACAGCAAAACAAACCGACTGCAACAGAAAGTGCAGAAAACAGACGGAAGACAAGAAGAAACTTTACAGGCCTTTTTAAGCTGCGTCTCCAACCATTACGACTTTTTAAAATAACAAGCCTTCCACCTTTGATGTGCTAAAAGAAGCATTAGCTTTTTTATTTTCTTTCACAACAATACATAAATGCTTTGACATGGACTTTGTCTGACAGTCATCCTTCACCACCTGTGAATGTTCTGTTTGTACGTTCATTGATAACAGTGAATCAGAGAAGTGGATTAAAGTATAACATTACCTTTAGGTTTTTCTATCATCCCAGACAGTGTTTGGAAAGAACTGTATGTGTGTCAGTATCTCAGGCTGTTTTAGATAAACACAACCCCATATACTGGGATGACTGCATCTGTCATCACATTCCACTTCCAGCAAGACGCTGGTAAAGCAACATCAGACATCTTTCTTTTATGCCAGCACAAATAGGATTGTGTTGGGATATTTTGGATTTCAACAAGAAATTGTTGGACTATCTTTTTAACCAAGCTGGGGGAGGAAACCGTTTCATCCACAGCCTTAAAGTGGGCGGACGCTCTCTGACTAACTTTGGCGGCAACTAAACTGTTCTTTTTTTTATCTCCTGCAAGTAGCAACAACAACAACCATCAACCTTCTCAAATCTGAGTTATAACAAACAATCATATCAACTTAGCTGAACTGAACTTTAAGCACTGAGGACCGCAGTTATTTACTAGTAGTACGTAACCAAGAATCTGAGCCAGCTACAAACGTTCAGCTGGTCTAAGAGACATTTTAGACACACTAGCCAAAGCTACTGCCAAGGACACGAGACTGAAGCCTCCCTGATAAGCAGCTGTGATAACCGAGGAGGCCCGCATCGAACTGCCATCAAGGTTCCTCTCCCATCATCAGGAGTTCCTCAGGTCAATGCTCAATGTTCCCTAACAGACCCCACTCGGACCGCACTAAACAGTGGAAAGGTTTGTCACCCGGTCAGATCAGCTCCTTTTTGCTATGTGGATATGGGTTTGTGTCCTTAATAACATAAATTTGGAAGTATTATGAGATTAATAACAATTAGACTCAGCATGACAATACTTCTTTCTACTTTCTTTAACTAAATACTTAGCACCCAGCTTCTCTCATCCCTTTTTAATGGTTTAAATAACGTATTTACTTCATAATCTGGTATCTTAACGTAATTTCCACGATTCATCAATCAATCCTCTTTTTCCTTAAAGTTATTAGAAATATTCATTCATAACTCATTTGGTGATTTATTTATAATGTAAAAATAAACAAATCCCTCCATTAGTCATGAAACACAAACAAACATATACTCACATTGTATGCAGAGATAATCAGCTGAATGACGTTCTTGGAGTCCTGGTCAAGAATCTCCACGCTGGTTCCCGGTATCAGCGCAGTGAAATTCTTTGTGAAAAGGATTAAAAACATGTCAGCGCACGTTTATGCTGAACAAATGAAAAAATAGTTCCTTAAGAAAGAGCAAACTGAGAGTACCTTGTAAATAACGTACACCTGCTTGGTTACAGCGAAGATGAGGAAGATGTCGTTTTCAGCCAGTTTCTCTCCGAGCAAAGCCAGAGAAGGATAGTCCTGCAGGGAACCAGACATCAGATGTTTTCTTCTTCACATGAGCTGCATGAAGGTTTTAGTTCAGGAGATAGATTAAACAGATGGATGGCTTCCTGCCCCAACTGATGAGCTGCCTTTGCACGTCTTATCTCCAGAATAACTGAAGTTTAAAAAGTAAACGCAAAAGTACAGCGTTCCAGTTTTCACAGATTTGTGATCATTTCCTCCAGAGCACAGGTGTCAAACTCCATTCCTTGGAGGCTGCTGTCCTGTATGTTTTAGATGTAATCTTGCTTTAAAACACCTGGTTTAAATGGATGACTTGTTGCCATGCTCCTGAAGAACCTGATGATTTGGCGAGGAGCTAATCAAACCATTTGAATCAGGTGTGTTGGAGCAGAAAAACCTAAAATCTCCAGGACAGCGGCCCTCGAGGCCTGGACACCCCTGCTCTAGAGTTTCCCTTACTATTATAGAACCCTTCTGCCCTCCCTTGAAGGTGAAGTTAATTTTAGTTTTTATATTGCACCAAAGCAGTCATTTAAAGTTAACTTTTCTATAAATCGGTCTATACCATGTCCTTTTAATAAACAGACATGACTTTGGGACAGGTAGATCACAGTTCAGGGTTTGAACCCCAGTGCCACCAACATCCAAGCAACCTCAGTTGCAAAATGAGTGACGGACATAGAAATGATGTTGGGAAACCAGGACATTCTGATGAGAAATGGGCTACTGAAACAAGACATTCAATGACAAAGGCAGACAACTTAACACTGTTGAAATGCTACTATATGAGCAAGCCTAAGGAGCTACATCAGAAGGGTGTGGGAACTATGGAAACTTTGACACCCGATATCCAGACTGACTCTGAAACAAATTCGGACACAGAATTCCAACACTCAGGAGACCAATTGATTGAGTTATCACACCTGGAAATTGACGAGGCACAGCAAAGGTGCTACAGAAGGGGGTAGATAAATCATCTCCACCATCTGAGTATGGGTACCAAGCCCCACTGAAAAGTCCTGAGGAACTGAATACAAGGGCAGCTGACCCGAGAATGAAGATCATGACCAAGCTAAACACCTATGACCTGCACCCCTTGCCAAGGCTAAGTGATAAAGTACCCTCAGCAGCACTATTAAGTATCCCTACTGGCACCATCACAGAGCCGTGGTTGACCCAAGGCTGGACAGTACTGATCATGCCCCAGAAAGGGGCAATTCCATCCAATCCTACCAGTCGTTAACCTGCCACTCACCTGCTCCTGTCAGGTTAAGATGAGTAGGTGTAAGGCATAGCAAGGCCCTTATATACATACAGATAAATTAACTGGTACCCATACAGCTCATTGAAACAATGGTTCATTTCTTGTGAAAAGCGATTCAGTTAAAATGGCAAACAGTCAGAATTAAGAGTGATTCAAAGAGTTTGGCAATGAAAGATGATCATATTAGTCAGGACACCTGACTAATGTGGAAAAAACCCTACATAAAGCCATGCTCAGTTTTTTTTTTTAAACCTATAAGCCCCCAGGTGAGAACCTTGGTGTTGGAGCTCTTCCCGGTGAAGAAGAGGGTTTGTCTGTCTCTGCTTATGCACCAAACATCAGTTACATGCCTGACCTTTTCGTAACCCCTGGATGGTGTCCTGAGAGGGGTGACATCTGGGTATTCTGTTGTTTTCCTGGGTGACTTCAAGGCTCATGTGAGAAATGATGGAGACACCTGGAGGGAAATGCTTGGGAGGAGCGGCCTCCTCGATCTGAACCCAAGCAGTACTCTTTTATTAGGCTTCTGTGCTCGGCATGGACTGTCCATAATGAACACCAGGTTTGGGCATGGGGTGGTCCATAAATATACTTGGTACCAGGCCACCGTAAGCCAAAGGTCAATGATAGTCATATTTCAAACTAAGTGTTTGACCTAAATTAGTTTCACAGGTGCCTTCAAGCTTTTTGTCAGCCATTCAGCCTTTTTAAAAGGAACAGACAGCCACTGGGTAGTTTGGTATGGTGTGCACCACTCTGAGCATAGAGCAGAGAAAGCAAAGCCCAGAGCTTATAAAGAATATTATAAATATCCATGTTAAAAGGTAAAAGCAACAAGATCATCTTCAAGCAGCTTCAAGTTCCTCCTCAGCTGCCAAAGTTATTAAATTTAGCTTTCTGAAGAAGCCAATCAAATGTAACGCTTTTCAATTACCTTTTAAGGGTATTTTAAATATTCTTAATGCCACTAACAGAAAATACAAACTTTTACACGTTTGTTTTACAGAAGATTAAGTCATGTGCCTTAGGAATTCATCAAAATCCATGTTGACAAGAACCAAAGCTTATGGGTCTGATGAGACAAAGCTGGAGCATTTTGTTTTGTGAAATCAGAGTTTTAAACAAAGTTGAGATCCCTGAGTAATAGGCATCCAACCTGAGCTAATATGAGTAATACTGTACCTATATTTATATGATTATGCCTCTGCTTGTTGGTACACTAGGCTGAGTAGGAAGCAGATAACCTCTGAATCCTGAAGGCAGCAGCTGAAAGAATGGGAAGGTGCTGCTGTCTTGGATTAATGTTAATAAAACATGGTATTTAAACGATATTTCAAACTACTATGTTCCCCTTTTCTGTCTCCTAACTGAGATGCAGCAGTATTAGCTCTTGTGATGATCATGTAACAAAGCGCCCCTCTTCTTACCATCTTCGTGGAGGCATTGTACTCGTTCTGCTCGTTGAGGTGACACTGTCCGTCGTGAGGCTGAACGAGGCCTCCCAGCCGCCCGTCCAGGGCCAGGTGCGGCACGTCGTCTGTGGTGAAAACCAGCAGGTGGCGGGCCCCTTTCCTCCAGCCGATCTTCTCCTGTTAACATAACAGGAGAGTCAGACGCAGGCTGGATCTGTGCAGGAAACACCTGCCGTTTATGGTTACTGTTGAGCCCAAATATTTTAGAAAGTATTAACAGATAACATTAAGCCGGCACGTTTAAATATTGGGCTCGAATTGGGAGTTTAACAAATAGCAAATGGGTTAGTCTTCTATTTTCTTTTTCCATGAGAAGCTCTCATTCAAACCAACACCAGCAGAGTGGAAGAACAAAGAGCTGACGAGGCCATTATCAACGTGAAACAACATGCAGGGCACAGGCAGTGCTGACTAATGCATGCTGCATAATACACACAGCTTTTCATCCAATCAGCTGAGAGGCCTTTGTTCGGCATACAAGAGCTGGGAATGGTCCGATCAGACCAACAACAGAAACGTTGTGGTGTGAAGAGGCTCAACTCTGGATCTCTGTGGGAAACACACCGCTCATGTTCAAAGGAAGGATTTTAATCCAAGAGCAAAGTTATTGAAATCCTACAAACATCGAAAATCTTTTTCTAATGCTTTTTACATAAACGACAGTGTTTCTTTCTAAAATAACTGCAGCACGTGTAGCATTACTTTGCTCATTATATAGTAATAAGATTGCATTTTTAAATAAAAAAAATAATTCTAATGAAATGCCTCCTGAAGTCAGAGCCTTCACTTTCCTCACCAGCCCTGACATCAAAACTCCTCATGGCTGCCGTGAGAATAAAAAGAGGTAATAGCTGAAACAATCAACATTTATTTGCACTTCTCCAAGTGTGCGTCTCAATAAATCAGCCACACACAGTACTGTACCACTTCTGGGAGGAAATATGTTGGTGCAGTGTTTGAAGGCAGAGAACGATATTAAGGAAAGTTTGCCAGCTGACTGGGAGACGTTACATTATTAGCGAGTCCTACTGGTTTTTCAACTTGCAGCGAAGCACAGTCAGGTTCAAAGTGATGTCCTTCTGAGGTAAACAGACCACAGGATCGGAATCAAAACAACAAGCATGAAATCACACACGTCCGTTCAGATAAAAACACCAATCTCTGCCCTGCTTTTCCTGACAGGCCAGGGCGGCATAATTACATGTTAGCCACAGTGAAATTACTCACCACAGTTAAACAGTTTAATGCTTGTTTACTCTCTACAGAGTTGCATAAAAGTACCTTTGGGAAGATTTCCTGACCAGTTCAAAAGCTAAACTTTAAAATAAATTTATTACAAAACCATTTTATACAAATTTGCCCCAGATATCTTTGTTTAACTTAACCAATTTGTATGAGATTTGAGATTTGGTTAAATTTATGTTAACTGCTGTGACTGACGTCCATCCACCCAATTTCTTCACCAGCTTTTCTGTGCAGGGTCACAGGCAGCTGGTACCTATCTCTAGAAGTCAATCTGAGAGGCGGGGGACACCTGGACAGGTCACAAGACCATCACAAGGACACACAGAGACAAACAACCATTCACAACTAATGAGAATTCAAAGTTCTTAATGAATCTAACATGCATGGGAAACTGGAGTACATGCAAACTGCACACAAAGACCCCAGCTAGGAAGAGGACCTGTAGCCTTCTAACCACTGGGCCCCCATGCTGTCCGACTTTGAAATCCTGATTTATATTTGTTTGGAAGAATCTTCACCTGACACAGAAGACTGAAACCCAATCCGAGACTTCAGAGTCACTCAGCTCTGGCTTCAACCAGCAAGGGTTTGAAAGATGGCAGCTCAAAGTAAATTATAAGGCCGGCGTCGTTCTTTGCCTTTAGAAAACAATTATAAGGGGCGGGGAGGGAGAGACTCGTCCAGCAGACTGTCCCCCCTGGCGCTTTTCATTATGCAGTAAACAGAGCAGCTGCTTGTGGCAGCAGGATTTTACTTCAATCACATGCAGAAAGATTTCAAACACAACTAACATGAGAGAAGACTTAGTCACCTGACAAACCGCAGCCTGCAGGATGGCATCAAATCCACCCTCTGGTGCGTCTCGGTTTCGAGACACCATCTGCTTCTGCACCTCCTCGTTGAAACGATCAACTTCGTCTGTCAGAGAGAGGATGTGCCGGAAACCAAAGGCAGGAACGCATGTGGGGAACAGCTTGAATCTGTGCAGAGAGACATTCACAGGGTGTTACGGGGTAAACGCTGGCTAGCAACTCTTTCAGCTCTAATGTTAAATTTATCATCTCCGTCATTAAAAAACTAAAATATTCTACTCTTTCTGCTTCCACAGGAACTAAAACAGCAGGCAGCATCCAGGAGAAGATGATCTAATTATTTAACCGATCACCTGAGGTGGGACCAACTCTATAAAAGCAGGAGTTTTGTCACTTTGCTGCTCTGGAGCGCACAACACCAAGGCGGAAAGACATCAGCAATGACATTACAGAAGCAACTGTTGCTGCCCATCAATCTGGGAAGGGTCGAAGGTCATTTCCAAACTATTAGGAGTTCATAATTCTACAGCGAAAAAGATTATTCACAGGTGGAAAACGATTTAAGACAGCTGCCAATGCTTTCTAGGAGTGGACGTCCCAGCAAATTCACCCTGAAGGTCAGACCGTGCAATGCTCAGAGAAATGAGCTGAATGTTAGACTCTACCGGCCTCTATTAGCAGGTTAAAGGTCACTAAAGCAAAGTTAAACTAAACAAAAAAAAAAACTAAGCAGATGTGGTTTGTTTAGAAGAGCTGCCAGGAAGTGAGAGACTAATTTTAAATATATTTATCCATAATGCAATGTTTGCTCCATGACTGAGCAGGTAATACTTTATTCTCGGTAAAGATTAAAACCTCAGAAGAGGAAGATGTACTTTCACCATGACTCTCCATGACCCACACAGGACGACTACAAATTATAGGAGAGGCTTTATTCTGTCTTAATTACTGCTTAAAAACAGGTTTTCTCTACCTACAAAAGTATTACTCGCATATGATAGCAATGACAGGAGGCAACTAGGTCTGCAAGGGTCGAAATGGTGTCTCTTTTCCCCTCCCACACACACACACACACACACACACAAACACCAGAGGCAGGCTGTAACCTAGATGGGAAGTGATGCGTGATAGTGGATGTTGAGTTCGAGCAGTGCGGTCTGACCTCCAGAGTAAACATTATGTGCTACGGCACCCCCCTCCTCACTAAGCTCCAACTCTTCTGCTGTGTTCCAGTTTGTTAGAGGAGCAACAGAGCGCCATCTTTAATTCCTCTCACTAACAGTTGGAGCACAAAGCAGACACGATTCCTAAATGTGCGAGTTTCCGTCCAACCGCTGCAGTTTGCTTCACAACAAAACTGCAATCCATCAAAACGTTAATCTAAAAAAATCAAACAAATCCTGTTCCCGCTTCATACCCATTGCAGGGATTATCCTGGTACTTGGGAGCAGTGTGGGAGAACGGTGACATGTTTTTATCCACAAAGGAACCAAAACCCAGCCTGAAGTTGCTGGTGAGCTTCCCCATCTCCTCTGCCAGCCTGGTGCCCAGGTTAAGGATGGTTTCCAGGTCGTCTTTCATGGAAAGGGACAGGTCCATCAGGTAGTAGAGATCCACAGGATAGTCCTCCACCTGCCGCACCTGCAGGTTGAACTGAGTCTGATCTCCTGCGAGAACAAGGTCAGAGAACCCATCAGCTGGTTGATCACAGAGGAAAGCTTGCTCTTACCTTCAAGGTGGGGGATTCGTACCGGGTCGCAAGCTGAGTGAGATCTTCTGAGGACTAATCTGGACTATGTCGTACTGGGCCCAGCCAGATTCTTTAGAGCTCAGGGCTCTGTCCTTGAGGACATAGATGGTGCTCTTGGGATATTCGATGAAGCGTTCCGCGCAGCCCCTGTTCTGTAGGTTTTCACTGAAGTCACATCGTGATGTCAGAAAACGGCCCTGTCCAAAGTCCTGAAGAGAAGAAGCAAGAGAACTTCAGACTGCAATCCTCTTTTCATCTCTAAGAGACCAGGACAGTAAAGGACATGGCTGCGACCCCTAGTCATAGGATTGGGAATATAACAAGGGAAAAATCATCATAAATTAAAGGCTGCTGGTCTCAACATGAATACTTGCTACCGACAAAAATCATGTGGACAAGAACATTAAAATCAGACCAGAAATTCTGTTTCCTAATACTTATATAGACCCATTTCTGAACTGGAAGAGTTCCTCAAACAAAGCCTGGAGGCCTGGATGGACTTCAAACTTGTTTTTTTTCCCCTGGAATTTAAGGTAATTCTGATCGAATCAGCCAATCACAACTCATTGCCTTAAGGCATGTAGAAATGGTGAAGACTTGCTGCAGTTCAATGGTTTAAGTGACTTTGAATGAGGCATGGTTGTTGATGCCAGACGGGCTGGTCTTGAGTATTTGTTGATCTGTTGGGACTGATCGTGCTGTGCATTCAGAGATGGTTTTCTGCAGTGCTTTGTTTGTAATGAGTGGTTATTTGTTGCCTTTCTGTCATCTTGAACTAGCCTACTCATTCTCCGCTGACATTAACCAAGCTTTTTTTTTTTTTGTCCACACAAATGCAGCTCACTGGATATTTTCTCCCTTTTGGACCAATCTCTTTAAACTCCAAAATAATGGTTGTGTATAAAAATCCCAGTAGAACTTCAGCAAGTCTTCACCATGTCTACATGCCTAAAAGGCACCGAGCAGCTGCCATGTGATTGGCTGATTTTTCTGATGAGCAGTTGGATTTTCCCCCCCTCACGGTTTTGCTTGTTTAGTGAGAAGATTCCCAGAACCTTCCCTCTGCACGATTAAGCTGCAGTGTCTAGTTTCTGAATTTAAACCATTAGGACTGCCATAAAACCACTCCCGCACAACAGTGTGCTTGTACAGGTGTGTACACGATGAAAGTCACTCGCCTCTTGTGCGCACCAGGCACAGCTGGCGTGAGTCAGGAGGCACTCCTCACAGGAAGTAGCACTGCCACTCAAACACAAGTTGAGACCTGAGAAGAGAAGGTTATTAACGAGGTTCTGCGAAGGATTTCACATGCAGCAACAACATTAGGGCAGCACACAGGAGCGTAGCTCAAAGGGAAAAACACTCCCTCTGGAAAAATGACCTTTGTTCACTTGGAACGGAAACTGCAGTTTGTGATGCTAGACTAAAACACCTAACATCAAACTAAGTGTTTTATGCATTTCTTCACACATATAAATCAAGGAAGAAATTTCTTACACTATAAATTTGGGATGTCACAAGCCAATCCAAAGTATCGGATTGAGGTTACGATCAACGCATTTTTCACTGAATGGTATTGGAGCAGCTGCCCCACCTCATCATGATTCTCTGACAGTTTTCATCTTTTCTAAGTCATGGACTTCACAAATTAAATATTGAACAGTTTATTCTAAATTCAATTCCAACTTTGTCGTTTAGCAGCTGTCGGGGGACCTCTGCTTCATACTGAAGATTCAGGATTTTATTTGTAAACACATAAATAATACAACCTTTTTATTTATTTGTCATGCTGGAGCTGGAACTCAAATCCTTTTTATTTACATTTTATTTTGTAGGATACTGTAAATGTTGACTGTTATTAAAATGAACTAAAACAAAGCTAGACATTCAGCTTAACTGCTAAATTAGTTGATAAATTAAAATCCAACGAGTCATTAGTAGCAATTCCACACTAGTCCTGCTCTTAACACTGCAACCACCGCAGCTTCACTGCCTAAAAATCAATGTTTTGTTCTCATCTCTTTTGTGCTGTAATAAAACACTCAGGATGCCGCATATTTTTTCTGGAGGGCATGCCCTCAGAGCAGTCTGGCTGGTCCAGCTTCCTGTTGAATCTACAAATCTTTTACTGTTTTGGAGGGGAAATCACTGAAATGGCAATGACCCCGAGCGACAAAGAACGGCTTCACCAGAAGGAAATTAAAAGTTTGTAAGAATGACCGAACCAGAGTCTAGACCTGAATCTGACAGGAAATGTGAGTGCTAATCTGAAAGCCCCATTCAGATCGGTGAGCTGTCGATAAATTCTGCCCCGAGAGATCAGATTGAATTCAGATATTGCCAAATACGGGTCTGAACAGCCTTAATGCACGCTGAAAGCGCCTTCACTCAGACAACCTTTATTGGTGGTCTGGACCCATTTTTACCAATGCAGGTTGGGTAGTGTGAACACGATCCGTCCAGAGTCAAGCTGTAAGACCTCCTGCTGAGCTGACATGAGCCTACACAAGCAGAAGTTATTTCCTGGACATCCTGGGGTTAAAACAACAACAACAAAACTCCCCTCAGCTGCCAGCTGATAAAGGACAAGGCATCCTTTGAAATATTCTAAAGAGACATTATTTTTTTTGTTTGTTTATTTTCAGTCAAAGGTTTTAATGAACTGTTTATTTGAATTCTTTATACTAAAAAATGTCCTTTTTGTCTGTATTTTATTAATCAGAGTGGATAACAGGACATTGTATGGCAAGTTTCTCTGTAGTTAAAGTTTGTTCTGATTGTTTTAGAGGTGACTGGACCCACTGCAGTCACTGGAAGCTATAAAGTGCCGTGTCAATCACAGAACAAGAGTCTGAGCAACATTGTGTTGCAATATATTCATCTAATTAATTACAGCGCTGATTTCCCATTCATAATGAAGCTGTGTAAAACAGCTGACACTTGTTGGTTAAAATCCTTTGTCTTTGCTCCAACACTGAGCTCTGTGAAGTCATGTAGTCATCTTGTAGCTTATTAAGGCAATTAAAAGTTAAGTACTAACAAAGATGGAACTCTATGTTAATCAGAAAATAATTTCATAGTTCAGATGGATAAATGCAAGTTTTAGAGAAACACCAGCCGACCTGCTGTCACACTGCGTGGTGTGGCTGTGTGTGTATCTGCATGCACAAGAAGTAAATGACATCTAATCCAAAACAAACAAACAAAAAAAGAATATTTTGGGTTACATTTACAGACTCTTGCACAGTGATAGCTGGAGATAGGCCCCAGCTCCCCGTGACCCAGAGAGGAGAAGCGGGTGAAGAAAATGGATGGATGGATGGATGGATGGGTTACATTTACTGAAAAGTGTGAACGCTCTCAATCAGAGCTGACCTCTTGCAGTCATATCACCCAGGACAGAAGTCAGCGCCAGGTCTGAACAGGGCCTGAGCCAGCTGTCTCCACAATCTGACAGGTTTGGACTTCAGGAAGGAACAGGGGACAAATATTACCAAGTCAAGGTGTGGCTGCTGACAGACTCCTTCCTAAGACTGACATTAAATCAGGAAGTGCTTCAGCTAATTATTAGATAACAGTACATTCTAATGCAACCAGCGTATTGCACCTTTTTATTTGTTTATAGTTTTCCAGAGAGTAGATTGTTCCAGATAAACTGAAGAGGTTACATGTCTCTTAAAGGTGTCACATCACAGTAACCTGGCACTTTAACAGGGGGTGTAAACTTTTTCTGTCGGCCAATGTTAAAAGACAGCATTCTCCTTAAATGAGCCGCCTGCCATCCTGCTTGTCTGTCTGAAGGTATCGGTTCAGGACCCGGTCCTGGAGGCTGACGGACCGCTCCTACCTCCGGCAGGGCGCAGAAAGCTCCCCAGCAGCAGGCAGCACAGGGCGGCTCTCCTCCACATGGTGTCCCCGGCCGGTGGTACCGCCGCTCCTGCTTCCACGTTCGCAGCTCTGTTTTCAGCACCCACGACGACGCTTTCCCATCGGAACCCCGACTGGACTCAGTCCCGGTTCCCTGGCCGAACTGCAGAGGCGCTCGGCCACGTCACGAACATCGTCCCGGCGGGCAGCGCTCGGCACCGGTCCCCCACTTCTCCTTGACCCGCTCCTCAGCCTTCCAACTTCCAGACCGGTCCTCACATAGCAGCTCCGCCTTCCTCCGGTTTGTCGCTCCAAAACCCGCAAAACACGAGTCAAATCGACCTGAAGCAGAAAGAAACACTCAGACAGAACCTCCCGACGCAACAGTGTTTTCCCCTCTAGAATCAGTGCTGCTCGGCGGGTTCTTTTTTTTTTTTTTTTTTTTCCTTCTTCTTCTTCTTCTTTTTCAGCGGGTTGCAAACAGCAACTATGGTACATTACCGCCACCACCTGGCGTGGACTGGAACTACGCTCAAAAAACAAAAACAAACGAACCAATCTGTTTCAGATAATTCATTCAGGCTTGAGAACTGTCACTTTTTGAGTTCTTTTGTAATATTTCAATTGGATCAAACCATACCTTCATTTTAATTGTACTGTCAATCAGTTGATTTCTTTCCTGTCTGTATTTCTGGCAGTATAATAAAATATGCTACAGTCTTGTCTTGTCTGAAGTATTCACATTTACCTGTATTATTATTTCCCTATTATGAAAAGTGTTTTGTTTAATCTTGTGCTTCCAAATCTGAGACGTGATCAGACTGTTTCCTCCCTCCTGTTTTTCGTCCAGCTCATCTCAAATCTCCTGTTTTCTGTTGAATTATATAAAATCATCTCCTTTTTCTTTCTTCTTCCCATAGTTTTTGTCATCTTTCCCTCATTTTCTTCTTGACTACGTGTTTTATCTCTGTTTGACTGAATTGGTAGCCTCCTTTACAAGTTTATGCGCTGCAATATAAGCATTAAAATGTAATAATATTTATTTTCTAGTGTTTGTTGTATTTTCATCAAGATATCTGGTATGCTTTCTGAATAATTTTTTGAATAATTATGTTTTAAACTGAATAATGATGAACTTGAATCTGAGCAGATTATTGATCTTAGTGGTTGATTATCTCCAGTCCACTGAGCAGTGAGTGAGTACCATGCAACCATCTCTCCTGTGTAAACTGATAGTTCTTCACTGATTCTCATCCCTATTTTCACTCCAAACTCAGGAACAATGAATGCTGCCCCAAGCCTATTAGCTTTATCCTTTCATGCATCTGTATTTATTTTTAGATATCCATAATACTGGTTTATATACAGGTGCTGGTCATAAAATTAGAATATCATGAAAAAGTAGATTGATTTCAGTAATTCCATTTAAAAAGTGAAACTTGTATATTATATTCATACATTACATACAAACTCATATATTTCAAATGTTTATTTCGTTTAATTTTGATGATT
>NC_051435.1:20181638-20196006 GCF_001649575.2 Kryptolebias marmoratus | reverse complement strand
AAATTAAACGAAATAAACATTTGAAATATATGAGTTTGTATGTAATGTATGAATATAATATACAAGTTTCACTTTTTAAATGGAATTACTGAAATCAATCTACTTTTTCATGATATTCTAATTTTATGACCAGCACCTGTAATCTACAGCTGTATCTGAATTGATGACATTTTTCTTTCCTAATAACTTCAAATGTACTATTGCCTCAGGGAGTATTCATGGTTGTATGACTGGTAATGGTACTGTTTGACATTAAAGTTATTGATCTGAATTTCTGTTGCTTTCTGATTTATGACCCAACCAAAGCTCCTTATTTTTAACCCTTTTTGTGTCTGATGGTTATGTTCATGACCATGAAAATTTGCCTAGTAGTTCAGTGCTGGTTGATCTCTCCTTGTGTTTAATGGTAATTCTCCCATTTCTACTTGTAATGATTCTGTGTGTGTTGTTTTAAAAGCACCTGTACTGATTCCTAAAGCCTGGTACTGAATAATGTTTGATTGCTCACCAGCGCAATGCAGGAAAGGACTCGGTTCTGAAGCGCTCATCCTCATAGCCAATTTTTTAAGTGGCAAATTTAATGAAATAGGAGTTAAAACAGCAGCTTAAACTCACAAACTTTATTGCAGTATCTGTGAAGACACTATTACGTCTATAAAATATGTTCAGCCTCATTCTTCTTCTCCATTAAGTCTCTTCACTAATAGTGCCCTCAGCAGAGCAGAACATAAATGGATTTACTGTGTAAACCTAAGAGCACAAACACAACGTCAGGGACCAAAACCACTAAAGACTGGTGGACTTCGGGCACTTGTTCAGACAGAGGAGAGGCGTTCAGGAAGCATCCTAATCTGATGCCTGAACCATCAACTGATTCTTTTCAATGCGAAGGAGCAGCGACTCTCCTCCAAGCTCTCCCTTAGATGAAGGAGCTCCTCACCTTATCTCTAAGGCTGAACCCAACCACCCTACAAAGGAAGCTCAGCCGCTAGGATCCACAATCCATAAATCTACAATCCAAAATACCAGTGTTAGTCAGGCAGTGGTCAAGGCACAAAAGAGCAGAATATAACCTACAGAGCTAAGAAACAACAGACAAGTCAAAGAACTAGAAGTGGAGATGTTCTGTTTGAAGCAGACAGTTTGACAGAATCAACGCAGAAGTATTCAGGCAAGATAATTTAAGGCTTCTCTTCACCATGTGAAAAATCATGTGACTCCCCAAATGAGGCTTCATTACATCACACTCATATCGACAATGTATCGTGCTGGTTTTGAATTCAGAGCAGGGTTATCAAACTCTCACAAATGGGCACAATCCTTGTGGGTTTTTTGAGAGAAGGTGACACGTGAAAGGGTCTTTTCTTAACCTGGACAGGTTGTACCAGAGAAGAGGAAGAGACTGAAGCCAAACTCAGCTAAAATTTTTTTTTTTTTTTTTTTAATTAAAAATAATCTTTGAACAAACCCCAAATCCCCTTCCCTAGTTCTCTTGTTCTTTCTAAATATATTTTACATAATTTGTAGTTATGTAATAAAACAGTGGCACAAACCCAAGGATGTACTTGTTTTTACATACACTTATAATACATGATTAGTTGGTGTAATTATATGGAAATGTGCTTACATGTGAGAGAAACATGTTCAAATCCAAGATATTATTTCAGTTTTGATTTTTTTTTTAAACAGCGAAACATCACAGTTTTCTTAAATATGGTGCAGACATGTTTATTTTTAGTCATATTTAGTTCAACCCCATAATAACTACCTCCAATAAGCTCCTGGTAGATAGTTGGGGTACTCCACCTGCTCCATTGTCAGGTCCCCGTGTCTGTATTACATACAGTATTGTATGATGACACAATCGCATTGTAGCACAAATAATTATTAATAATGTCTTTAAAAGAAAATAGTCAGAACTTTGAAGATGCCAAGACGCACATAAAACCTTTGCTATACATGACAGCGCCTTACTGTTTCATGACGCCTTGTCCTTTAGTGTCATGCAACTGCAATGTTGAGGGTTGGCCATGAGATGGCGCCATACTTATTGATATCAAACGCTTCAAACCCATCGAACCAGTTCAACACAATTGCTTCAAATTTATATATATATATATATATATCTCCCTGACTTCAGCTCTGGCTCTGGTTCCAGTAATTACCTAATTACCTCATTGTTTGCACCTGTGGCACTCAGCCTAAACTCACCTGCTCTGACTGCTCTGTTAGATTGTCAGAAGCCAGCCTGTTGTCAGCATTTCCATTTCTGTGCCTCCAGTTCGTGATGGAGAAACCAAAGCTTTCTGAACCACTGACTAAATGTGAATCAATTATGTGAAAATGGTTCAGTGGTTTAAAGAATTTGATACAATTAAGTATGGCGCCATCTACTGGCCAACCTTCTTTCTATCTATCTATCTATCTATCTATCTATCTATCTATCTATCTATCTATCTATCTATCTATCTATCTATCTATCTATCTATCTATCTATCTATCTATCTATCTATCTATCTATCTATCTATCTATCTATCTATCTATCTATCTATCTATCTATCTATCTATCTGGAAGGCATCACAATGATACTGCCTCATGCCTACAGGATCTAAGATCTGAACTTACCTATCTCCCAGAACAAGAAGCAGTATCTATCACGGTGGCAGACATTCAAGACAATGTCTCACATACAAAGAGCTGCACTGCACCGGGGCCTGACATGATCCACATCTACTGGCTGTAGAAACTGACCGCTCTGCATGAACACCTAGTAGCACAAAAAGAGGGGACAGATCCTGAGTGGTTTTCCCAAAGCTGGACAGTCCTGATCATGAAAGATCCCCAGAAAGGTGCAATTCCTTGCAACTACTAATCACCTGTCTCTGTACAACTTGGAAGCTTCTGTCAGACATCATAGCAGCTAAGATGATGACACATGGGTCAATACATGAGCGAGACACGGAATGCAATTGGCCCAAAACCAGGGGAGCCAGACACCAGCTACTAGTCGACAGAACTGTAGCTTGAAACTGTAAGACCAGACACACAAACCTGAGCACTGCCTGCATTGACTACAGGAAAGCCTGTGACTCGATGCCCCACACATGGATACTGGAGTGCTTGAAACTGTAACACATCAACAGGACACTAAGAGCCTTCATTGAGAACTCAGTGGGAATGTGGAAGATGACTCTAGAGGCCACTTCAAAGCCAATTAAACAAGTCAGCAACAAATGTGACATATACCAAGGTTATACTCTGTTCTCATTCCCGTTCTGCATGGGCCTGAACCTCCTCAGCCAGATCATGACTCAAAGTCATTCAATAATAAACATGAAGCAAACACATACTATTTCTACCAAAACAATAAAGGAATCTGATTCAGGAGGGACACGTGACTGCAGAAAAATTGGGTTGCATGGCAGAACGGCCTGAAGTTTGCGTCTGATCATCAGCTTCTGATTAAGTTGCTGCTTCACAAAATTTTGACACTTTGGACCACTTTAGATCCACTCTGGTTCAAAATCTAAAATGCCTTTTCTTGTCAAACCTTATCTAAATTATTTTACGCCAAATTAAATCTAAACACAGTTTCCAATTTATGAAATCTGAACTTTGTTTTGGCATCTAGACAAGTCAAATAAAACATCTTAGAAAGTTCAAACCTGGGATTTTATCCATGTGTATGTAGTATTTGCACTTTTATGATTCTGCTATTGCTGCAGTTTATATTCATGTTTTTTTTATTAGTTTGTTTTGATGAATTATTTTGTGTGCACAGGCAGTTTAATGTATTTTCGAACTGTATTTTAATTCCTCATCACGTCTAGCCGGGTCATCGCCCGGCTGAAAGAAAAGGAACACGCCATGTATCTGAGTGGAGAGGAGGGGTCCATCTTCATCACTTTACCACATTTCAAGAGCAAGGCCTAGACTGGAATCTAGATTGCAGCTTTTACAGAATAGACACTCTTCTATTTAATTTTCCCATTAGGTGTGAGGGTGAGGTGTTGTTGTATGGTTTGGAGACAGTGGGACGAACAAAAAGAAAGGAGGTAGAACTGGAAGTGGCAGAGCTGAAGATGTTGAGGTTCTCCTTGGGAGGGACAAGGATGAACAGGATTAGGAATGAGGTCATCAGAGGTACAGCACAGGTTGAACGACTGGGAGATAAAGTTAGAGGCCAGACTGAGACGGTTTGGACATGTGCAGAGGAGGGACAGTGGGTATATTGGTAGAAGGATGTTAGAGATGCAGCTGCCAGGAAAAAGACAAAGAGGAGATATATGGCTGCAGTTAGAGAGGACATGGAGGAAGGACAGAGGACACAGATAAATGGAGGAGGATGACTCGCTGTTGTGACCCCTGAAAAGGGAACAGCAGAAAGAAAAAGAAGAAGAAGGTGTGACCATGAAACCTTTTTCTTTATTTGTTTTTACTTTTACAATTATAAATTTCATAAATTACATACCGTGTTTCACACATTTGAGTTTGGGTGTAAAAGGATTTAGACTGGGTTTGACAAGGAAAAAAAAAGCATTTTAGATTTTGAACCAAAGCTTATCCAAGTGGCAAAAATTCTGGGAAATTGCCCTTTATCCAAGTGTCTAATCGAAGTGTGTCAAAAGATGAGATAACAAGTCAATTTGTTTTTGTTTGCCAGTAGATTTATTGCTTTATTATTCTAATTATTTAAAAAATCAAAAAACCATAAAAAGAAAAACGGCTCGTATTTCCTATGAATTGTGTGTCTTTCGAAACGTAAATGAAATAACTACTCGTTGTTTGTTTGTCAGTACTGGGTCCTGATTAGAAAATCCAGCGACCAAAACAAGTCCGGACCTTTCCTCGGTGCTGCTGGCCCTTTAAGGAATATCTTCCACGGTTTGGAAAAGTGAATGAAATCCAGCCATTCATAAAAACAGGACTCCTCCGCCCCGGGACGGGCCCGCCCTCCTCTCATGCATAAGTCAGAAGCTCGGAGGATCCCATTGGCTGCTCGATTAATAAACAGACTCGTTCCACTAATCAACGGCGGCCTCCGCGAGCCCCTCGCGCCCAGGGGAAAAGCGTCGAGGCATTGAGGAGCAGCTCAGTCGAGTTTTGTGAGTCGGAGGAGACGCGTCGTTCTATCAGGTGCGCAGTTAGATTTTTCGGTTCCGGACGACTTGTAGTTTCATTAGCGGATATTTTTACTGCATCATTTCGATATACAAGACGCTTTTATACACACGAAACTAGGTAAGCTGTAACCTAACATTTGAAACTGTAACAACTAGGTTTGTAGATAAATGTTTTTGTTTTAGACAACGCCATCTTATTTACAGACGGGACCTTATTCTGGCGACCATTTTACCTTGACTCCGATATGTGTGAATTAACAAGCGTGTGTGTGTCAGGTTTGTTTTTTCAGCTACTGTTTAAGGTTTTTATGAATGGACCCCCCACCACCACCCCCCCAACACACACACACACACACACACACACACACACAGTGTTTAACTTCATTGACAAACCGGGGGGTGGGGGAAGGGCGGATTGGACGAGGCGTCCCCCCCCACCCTCCACCCTCCTCTTGTGGCTGAGGGTATGTTTGGTTTTGTTTGCAGGGCAAGAAAAGTTGTGAAATAAGTAACATTTGAGTTTTTTTAACAGGAGGTAGGCTGCTGGTGGGGAAAGTTTTTTTGTTATGGACAACTGCACATTGTTGTTGTTGTGGTTGCTTTTCAACTTCTAAGGCTTCTTCTAAAACAGAAAGTGTTTCACACAAAAAACCCCAAAAATAAACCAAACAGATCCCACCAGAGTCCAGTTCCGTTTCATTTCCACGACCAAACGGTGAGGTGGAGTAACTCGAGCTGATGCGAACGGCCCCACTTGGCGTCCTTATCGACCCGGAGTTCAGCACAGATTTGTCTGAGTGCAGAGGGCTCTTAGAAGTGGTACCTGCACCAGTTATCATCCATTTACAGATAGTGAGTCATATGACTGCTGAGTGAGGACCGCGCTGGTTTGGTAGGAAGGAACTTTTGAACTATTGTGCAAGACGAGGAGGTCGGAGTCCTTGTTCTGCCAGCTGTACCGCTGACATTGTCTAATGACAGTAGCTTTAAGCATCTTGACAGCGCTGACTCTGGCCCTCTGAAGGGGCCGCCGTTGGGGGAGGATTTGCAATGTAGTGCGTGGCACAGTTTCCTCCGAGGGATGAGCTTTTCCAAGTGTTTCGCTCAGGATCACTCCAAGCTGATTATAGTTGGAGCAGAGAATGCTGCTTATAGGGCTGGATCCTTAATGGCTGTGTTTACATTGCTCACTGCGGTGTGGCTCAAAAGAGCTGTTTGTTGGTGAAATAAAAGATGGTGGCCTTGTTGTAGCATCAGATGCAGTATTCCTGTAAAATGAGGCCTGGCTCGTGGTTCATGTCAAGGTGAACTTGACTGCAGAGTCTCTGGGACATTTAATGACCCCTTTTGTTTTTGTGGCAGGAGGTGGCCACGCACTGTCGCTTTAAACGCCGCCCGCCCGCTCCCCCCCTTCTTCTCCTGGAAGCACACAGGGAGCAGAACATGGACGGGTTCTACGACCAGCAGGTCCCATTTATGGTCCCACCCAGCGTAAGTGGACGCTCTCCGGTCTCTAATGTCACACTTCCAGACTCCCAAACTGCTGGTCTTGTTGAGGTGACGTCTTCCGCTTTCTCTTTGTCTCTAACGGCAGAAGTCCCACGTAGAGGAGTCGTCCCACAGCCTGCCTCTGAACGACAGGAAGAGGAAGTTCGTGGACACAGAGCTCGCCCAGGACACAGAAGGTACTGTCACCGACACCAATCACAGCGTACGGGTTTGTGCTGGGTGAATTTGCAGCTCATGACTTTTGCTTTTTGATTTCCAGAACTCTTTCAGGACCTTAGTCAGCTGCAGGAGATCTGGATTGCAGAAGGTAAGATCTGTATGCATTTTGTCCTTGTTTCTATTCCTTTTATGTTTCTTTTTTTATTATTATTTTCAAAGGTTTTGCAAGATGCACAAAATTCTTTCTTTGCTGACAGACCTCAGTGACAGGTCTGAAGCAGAAACACCACAATGTAATGTGTTTTAGGCGAGTTAGCCAGGCAATTTATTTCCTAGTTATTGATTGGAGCTTCTACCAGAGCCATGTGTAATCCTGGTCACGTGGCTGTAACCGGTCAGCTGGATAAAATTGGGCAACTTCTGACTTTAAAGTTTAACTTGCTAAGAATGCCAAATGTTGCCGTTTTTGCGTCGGCAGGGGCAGCAAGAGGAGCAAAGTCCCGTTGACGACAAAGTGCTGACTTAGATCTTTTTTCCAGTGCTTCATCCTCACATAAGTGCGTGTTGGCTCCGGCATGTGTTTTCCTGACGTTTTCGACACTTTTTTGTGTCTCCACAGCCCAGGTGCCCGACGATGAACAGTTTGTCCCAGATTTCCAGTCGGAGAGCTGTGAGTACCTGAATTATTTTTTTTTCACCAAAGTGTCCTACTGAGAGTTCTTTTCGGTTTTAGCTGCTGCCTCGTTCACTTTCAGAATGCCACAGCTCCGGGAAAGCCTGCTCTCCCCTCTCTTGTCTCCTCCATTTTGAGTTTAACCAGGCTGTTGGCTCCTAATCTGATTTCGCAGTTTTTCAGCTGCTGTGGAGTGGGCTGAGGTTCAGTGGTTGAGTTGTTATAGGCTTGTTATTCTATGTAGGCTGCAGCCTGAGCCTGTGTTTGAATCTGTGTCCAGTGGAGCTCCCTCCCCCCTCCTCCGCCTCGTCCTCTGTTCTCTCTGAGTTTATGTTTTGGTCTGATCTGTAGGAGACGGAGACTGGGTGTGGTTCTGTTTTTGTCAGGTTCAGCGGGCTGCAAGCTGACCCCTCCAGCTTCACAAGTCTCTGCATGTTTCTATAAACCTCTGCTGGATGCAGCAAGCTGACAGTCCACTGCTGTTGAGCCGGAGTTCCTCATCCAGAAAAGGGCTGTTGCCAAAACTCTCCTAATTCGCCTAAAGCCACTATTTCACCGGGCTGCTACTGTCGGAGACTCAAACAATCAGGAAATCGTTTTTCAGGTGGTCTCACTGAATTCTGACTGCTGTTCAGCGGCATTCTGAGCGGCCATTTTTGTCTGTTTTATGCTGCCCACCTCCACCCACATCGTACCTACTTTGGCATCCGTCCTCGTGTTTCTGGTTCCATCTACAGGAGTACACTGTAGAAATGAAGCTAGACAGATCTGGACCAGCTTTTAAATCCACCTCAAGTGTTTTCTGTCTTTCTGTCAGAGGACAGCTTTGGTTGGTGACGTCCGAGACGAAACTGAGAGAGGTTTGAGATGGATTGGAGATAACCGTGACTAAACTGAGAATCACTGCAAACATTTTGAGATACTTTGGAGAGTTCCTCATGAATGCTGTTCATCAGTCACAACACAGTGAGACAGGACCTCAAAGCAGCCCCTCTAACGCACACTTTAGTCAGTAGGGCATGACACAGTGAAGTGCACCTTCACTTGGCCTCTTTATATCGTAGCCTGGGGTTTTGGTAATCCACCAGGGAGGAAGCAAACACCTAATCTCCCTGTTACTTACTGCTGTGTGTGACGAGCACTCACAGGGGAGCTCGCCGCTTGGATCCATCAGCACATTTAAGATTTATTCAGCTCCTGCTGCTTTTTGCTCCTGGATCTAGTTTCTGTGTAGCCATTATGTGGCGCCCTGGAAACTGCAGGCGATATGCAGAGAGGGCTGCAGCCAGTGTCTAATGGTTACAGCACACAAGGATCTGCCATTAGATTACAGCTGCACTGATTCATGGCTATTACTACTGGCAAGCCCTAATGGGAATCAAATGATGGTTGATTGCTTCTGTGTGTAAACAGCAGAGCTGCTGGGTAGCGTGGTAGATGTTTTCAGAGCTGAGTCAGATGATAAACAGCAGCTAAGTGCCTCTGTCAGTCAGGGGAATACAGACACTGTCCATCTGATAAGTGCTGCACTTCTCTTTATGGCTTCACTTTGCTCAAATCTGGACTTTATCTGATGCGCTCCGTTGTTTCCTCCGATGTAGTAATGTTTCATGGCCCGCCACTGACCAAGATCAAACGAGAGCTGCCTCCCTCGAAGGAGCGGTCCTCCTGCAGCCAGGACAGGAGTCCCATGCTCTACGGAGAGAAGTGCCTTTACAGCTACAGGTATGCACAGGAGCATCAGAGCAGCCGAGTGCTGTGTGTTCATTTGTTAACAGCCCTTACGTTTCCATCCACAGTGCCTGCGACAGGAAGTTCAAGCCATTAACTCCCCCTTCCACACCAGTCTCTCCTTGTGGCCCCACCCAGAGCCCCCCTCCACGCCACCACGTAACCAATCAGAGCTCACAGCTGAATCCACTGCAACAAGCAGCCAACCAGCAGGCTCTCCCAGTGCACAGCCCCCCCTTCGCGGTGCCCTGTGCCCCCGTCAGTCAGGATGCTAACAGCTTCACGCCTGAGCACAGGTGGGTCTCCGTCTTTCACTGGCTCAAAGTCTCAACAAGCACTTTTATTTTTTTCTAAACTGACACCTCCATTTTTAGGTTCCAGAGGCAGATGTCAGAACCATGCCTACCTCTGCCCCCCTCTGAGAGCCAAACCCGGCCCCAGTTCTTGCCCCAGCCCCCCAGCAGCAGCCGGCCACTGTACCACCGGCAGATGTCAGAGCCGCTGGTGGCCAGCCCTCCTCAGGGTTTCAAGCAGGAACTCATCGACCCACGATACAGCGAGCAGGGGGTCCCCACCATGGGCCCCCCCACAGGTCCTCCATGTCAGCCTGCTTTCCATCCCATGGCCGTCAAGCAAGAGCCCCCTGACTTCTGCTTTGACTCTGGTGAGTTGTAGTGAGGTTTTTGTGCACGTAGAGCAGGCGGAGGCTGAGGAATGTCTGACCGTGTTTGTTCTTTGCACTAACACGCACCTGCGAGTTTTCACATGCAGCAGTGACTCGGACACACAGGTGCTCATGTCACTTGCTCCCAAAGCCCGATATATCATCCGTTTTCCATCGGTGTGTGTGCCAAGTAAAAGTGGGTCTGTTAGCTCAGTGTGATCCTGACAGAGGAGTTTAATCGATGTCAGCAGAAGCAGAGCCTTCTTGGAATGGAACTAGGCCACCGGGCTGCCTGCAGATCAGCAAGTTGGTTCAAGATCCTGAAAATTCAGCAGAACATACAAGTGTCCAAATGGTGCCAGTCCTCCTCGAAGAGCCTGGACAAACAGTCCTGGCAGAGAAAAACCAAACAAACCAGAGTGACTGTTTGTGCCATGTTTGGCTCAAACACCCACGCGCTCAGCTGTTGTTCTGGCTCCGGTGCTAAAATTCTAAAGAACATTTTTTTTTTTTTCTTTCTCAAACACACTCTATCAGATTTACTCTCGTTTCTTTTTTCTTTTTTTATTATTATTACTTGTGCGCTGTGTGTGAGTTGGCCAAGCCATGATGTAATGACAAATCCTCTTAGGTTCTTATGGCCTTTAAATACCTACGTCATCTCGACCTCCTGACTCTGGGTGGGAGGAGGACAAAATGTGCACGCCGTGCACCTCAAGGAGCTCATTGTCTCCCGTGCATCTGCGAAACGTTTCAGTTCCAAGTCACATTTTAGCATTTCAGACATCTTCTTTGAGATAAAGGGGATTGTTTGGATATCCTCCGTAGCTCAGTCATTTGTTGTCTTCTCAGCGGACAGAAGGGTGGGGGCTACTGCGGGAATAATGTGCTGATCCTTTGGGTAAAGGAAGGCTTTCATTATTAATATTTAATACAGCAAGCATGCTGCTAATCCAATTTAAAATGTGAAGATGTGCAAAGGATGTTGTGTGTTCTGATCTGAGTACGGGCCTGGACCCAGCTGCCTCAGGCCAGGGGTGGGCAACACAGAACTAGGATTGATGTGGAGGGCCGGACCAACGGGTTAAACTCAGTTCTGCCTAATATAAATTTTATAATTGGCTATAAATCAGATTTTTGTTGTTTGAACACTGAAGTCATGTCTCATACCTGAGGCAGATGCAGGTGATTGTTAGTGAGAGGATCTCCTCTCCTTGTTTCTTTTTTCTTGGAGCACATTAACAGGGAGTCCTCCACACACTTTTTGATAAGCTCGCCATCAGAGAACAGCTCCCTGTTAGATATCACTAAACTAATCTTGACTGCTCCGTTCCTGGATGCACGTAAATCTTGTTAAAAAGGCCTCGTTGTTTTTTTTTTTTGCAGTTTGGACAGTGGTGCTTCTGATGCGCGTCTGCTCCGTGTTTAGTCTGATGCTGATTTAATTTACAACCCTCGTAAACAACGTTCTGTCGGCCACAAACAGGAGTCACTGTTTTGCTCCCGACTCCAGTAATTAAACACTTAGAAGTTTACATCTCGTTAAAAACTCCAGATTCTGTATCAGGCCTTGTTATTTTCTTTTTAACCGTGACAAGACGGGAGCTCCTAAATATCTCTCAAGTAGAGCGGCGCCTGGCGCTGCAGCAGCAGGCACAGGCTGAAATATATACTCCCCTGCCTTCAAAATAAAAGCACAGCAAAATCTGTTATTTTTTACACTGACTTCCAGTGGGCAGATGGAGACTAACAGGCCAAATATGATGCTCATATGTGGCTTAAGTGGTTGTATGAAAATCAAACCTTGACCTTGTCTTGTAACCAGACTAAATTTATACACTTTTCTCTTGTGTCTACAGAAGTGTCGAACAGCCAGTCATCGTTTGGAGGAGCGGGGAGCTTCTACCATAACAACCAGGAAAGTGAGTTGAGCTCTGCTGCTGTTTCTGTGTGAAGCCCCGGGTTGTTTTCTTAGTGTGCTGATCCACATCCAGCACTGTTCCCACATCACTGTTTGGTTTTCACAATCTAGGACCGGTAGCCTGAAGGCTCTCTCTGTCTGGTTTTCAGCTTTTGTCACGTGAATGCTACATGTGTGGTTTTAATTTCAGGTTACTCCTTCGACAAAGAGCCTCAGGTGTACTTTGATGATACCTGTGTGGTCCCTGAAAGGTTAGAAGGTGAGCTTGACAGGTTCTAAAATGGTAGAGAAATGGTTCACCCCACTGCTGGAGCACATTTTGAATTCATCTTTCTCCACCCTTCCTCTCTTCCTCTCCTCTCCTCTCAGGTAAAGTGAAACAAGAGCCTTCTGTTTATCGGGACGGACCTCCTTACCAGCGCCGCGGCTCTCTTCAGCTCTGGCAGTTCCTCGTCACGCTGCTGGACGACCCGGCCAACGGCCACTTCATCGCCTGGACCGGGCGTGGCATGGAGTTCAAACTGATAGAGCCCGAGGAGGTTGGTTCCTGCTACACAGAACAGTGTTTATCAGGGGCACATAATGTTTCTGTCCAGCTGTGTGTGTGCTCTCATTTGTACTGTTGGCAAAAAATCTCATTAACCACTGGATCTAGAACCAATTAACTTTTGGAGTCAATCTGATTCAAGATGGCTGCCGCAGCTAATCAACCTTAGCCAACACAGAAATGACTATAACTCCGTCAGTTTTACAGATATTGAGCTAAAATTTAGTGTGTTAGTAGTTGAGAGTCCTCCACAATATATAGTCTGAGCGCTAGGCGAGAGATTTTGGTTTTTCAAGGTTTGACCAAAACAGCTACAATTCTGTCATTTCTCAACATGAGACGATCTCAGTCTAAAACTCTGGCATGAAAGGTTTTGGGCGATATGCATTCCATCAATGCATGCTAGACCTTTGATTGTATCTTGTTTGTGAGCATGTGCAGGGGCAGAATGTGTGAATTGTGCGTTTGTGTCGTGTATCAGGTGGCTCGTCGCTGGGGCCTCCAGAAAAACAGACCTGCCATGAACTATGACAAGCTGAGCCGCTCCCTGCGGTACTACTATGAGAAGGGCATCATGCAGAAGGTAATGGCTTGTTCAGATCTTTGTTCTTGTCAGTCTGCCTCTTCCAGAAACAAGCCCACACTCACAGCACTTTGAGGTCAATCACAAAGGCCTTCCACTCGTTCTGTTTCAGAAAGATAACCTCTGCTTCTGCTGTTTGTGTTTCTTCCTCAGGTTGCAGGTGAGCGGTACGTGTATAAGTTTGTGTGCGACCCCGAGGCGTTGTTCTCCATGGCCTTCCCTGACAGCCAGAGGCCCAATCTCAAGGCTGATCTGGATGGCCTGCCAGGCCTGGACGGCCTGCCCCTCACCCACTACGACCTGCTGGAAGCTGGGGAGCCGTGCGCAGCCGCTCTGCCCTTCCCCAACGGCTACGGCTACTGAGCAGGCAGCACGGGTCCAACGCACAACACACACTCACATGCAAACACTCCCAAAGTCTGTCCTGATACTCTGAACATTCAGAGCTGGAGCTAAAGAGCTACTGGAGGGACGGCCTCTGCTCCTTCTTGGTTCCCCCTTCTGGTCCCTGGAAAACCCTCTGAAAACCTGATCAGCTCTGCAGCTCCTGGATCAGAGAAGAACCTGCGACTGCTCCTCTGCCGCGTGGAGAGGCTCCAGAACTGGACTCCGTAGGTCCAGGGCTTCCCAAAGCAAAGCAAGGGCTGATGTTGCCATGGAGACCAAACAAAGTGAGGTCACAGGCCAGCAGCTTTAAGTGGGCTGAGACAACCCCGTTCGTACAAGACTGTAAGAGTCGTTACACGTCTGATTTTTTTTTTTTTTTTTTTTTCTGTGACAATCTGCTTTTCTGAGCAACAATCAAATAAGAGAACAGAGACGTTCCAAAGGCAGCACGAGTGTTTTTGGATGACCCTGTTTTCAAGTCATCACATTAAACCACAAGATCCACAAAAAAAGGGCTTTAATTTCCACAAAGACAGACTGAGAACCATGTTAGAACCACAGATCTGATGTTTTTCTGTAGATATGACGTTTCAGCTCTCAGGTTTGTGGGACAACACTGTACTTCCTGCTTGTCGATTAGGCTGCTGTCGTGTGTAAATGTTCTTTAATCCTGTCTAAGCGATTGTTTCCGCTGAGCTCGAGTTCATCACTGCGAGGTCCTCAGAACCTCCACCCCCACCACTACCACCACCTTTTTTTTTTTTCTTTCTTTTTAAAATGATTGTGTTTCCTCACCTTTTTAAAAGTCTGAAAGTTGTGTCAACCTGAACAGTCACATGTAATGTTTTTAATTTAGATGTTTGTTTTTTTCCTGGTGCTTGTTCCAGTAAGGCAGGATGCTGCTGCATGCAAACAATCTGAGTGAAGCTGGTTCCCTGTGGACCCCCTCCCTCCACACACACCCCCACTCTGCATGCTCTACAGTCCAGTTCCATTTTTGCTTTACTGGTTTTTGTTAAAGAACTTTGTGATATTCTTTTTGTGTTTTTTAAAAAAAAAAAAAAAAAAA
>NC_051435.1:20154592-20181517 GCF_001649575.2 Kryptolebias marmoratus | reverse complement strand
AAAAAAAAAAAAAAAAAAAGATGTTCTGTGTTTTGTAGAAGGAGGGCAACAAGGGCTGAAATGGAAGTTTGTCACCCAGCTTTAATACACAATGTCTGCATCTGTACAGGCTTCAGCCCCTGTCCTCCCCAGCACTGTGTGTTTCTGATGATCTGAACTGGCTCCAATAAAAGCTAAATGCTTCAGTCAGTCAAGCTTTATTTTTAAAGCACCTTTCATACACATAGTAGAACAGAAAGTGTACATACAGAATCATTTAGAAGGGTCCAACTGGTAACTAATAGGTGGGGACTAAAGTGAACAGAGGAAACGATATTAATGAGGAAAAAACAGAGGTAAGGATTAAAATACTAAAAGGATAAAAACTGGTTCTAAGATCTAAAAGTGAGTAACCAAGACACCAAAAAAGAAAAGAGGGGAAAAAAAGTCACACAAATGTAAGTTAAAGTTATTTTCTTAAAAGTGAGTATAGAGGTAATTGGACCGAATAAAATGAGTAGAAATAAATTACTAATAATATAATCTGTTAAGAGTCAAGCTAGAGGCATGATAAAACCAAAAGATGAAATTAATGACTTGTTGAAATTTGTGAGTAAATAAATGAACTAAAAGCCAAACTGAACAGGTAAGTCTGGAGATTCCTTTTAGAAACATCAGCACTCAGGCTGGACACCTCATCGTAGTTCATGGTTCTAACCTTGGGTACAATCAGAGAACCTGAGATGGAAGAGCTCAGAGTTTTCTATAAGGTTCTCTCCGAGGATCAGTACCAATTACGAAAACCTTTGTCCCGATCGAGCTGAAGAAATGCTTCCGCCGTCCGTGACTAAGAATCTAATATGCGGTGAAAAAGGGCATTGATTGGACGTGGATCATCAGGAGACGCAGCAATATAAAATGATGTGTCGTCGGCAAAGCTGTGAAGATTGATGCTGTGTCTCCGAATGGCAGCATGTAGAGATTAAAAAGCATGGGGCCTAAAATTGATCCCTGTGGAACTCCATATTTAAGTCTAATGTTTAGATGTTGTAGCTGTATTTACACAAAGTTTCATATCTGTGAGATTTGAGTTAAATAACAGTTCCAGTAAAGCCAAGCGGGCTGAGGCTGCCTATGGAAACCGTGTGGTTGACTGTGTCGAATGCTGAGCTCACGTCTAATAATACCAGAACTGAAGGTTTGCTTCAGACCATGTTGTGTCTGAGGTCATTTAAAGTCAGTGGTGTCTCTGCTATGGTTAGATCCAAAGCCAGGCTGGTATTTTTTGTAAATGCTGTAAGTATTTAAAAAGTCATTTAACTGAATAGAAGCAAACTTCTCTCAAACTTTACTTTAAAAAAAGTGGATTTAAAATCAGTCTATAGTTATTAAGCAGAGAGGCATGTAGATTCCTTTTCTTCGGGTGGGGTTTATTGATTTAAAAGCAGTAGGAAAGACACCCGTCTGAAGAGAATAATTAACTAGCATGTCAGAAAGCATGTCATGTATGAAGCAATCTGAAAGAGCTAAAAAAAGGAGTGGGTGTAGCAGCTAAAAGACAGGCTGTTTAATTTATTTGGGAAATACAGTGCCTATAAAAAAAGTATTCACCTGAGGCTGCAGTAGCTGGATCGTCAGTGTTGGGCTCATGTGATCCAGAGGTTGCAGGTTCAATCACAGGTTGTGGCAGGAAAGGCATCCGGCGTAAAACAATTGCCAAATCTTTTGCACAAGTTTGCTTTGCTGTCACAACCCCTGAAGAAAGGAGCAGCCAAAGGAACAACATAAAAAAGTATTCACCCCATTGGATGCGTTACCCTTTTATTGCTACTATAAATCAGTCATGGCCAATATAAGTTGGCAAAGAGAAAGCCACAACTGAAGGAAACTCAGATTAAATCTCGACTAGACTTTGCTAAACGGCACGTGAAAAACTCCATGGTCAAGTGCTTCTCGGCAGCCGACCATGGAGGGCTTGTTAAAATAGAGAGTAAAATGAATCCTGCACAACATAAGGGAAATCCCTGGATCACAAACGACTGTGTTGTAGCTCAGTCTCTCCTATCTGACCTGCTGAAGCTTGGCCCTCCTTCAGAGTGCTCTCAGGGGGTCTTTGTGGTCTCTCAATATTCTCCTTCTTCACGGTCACTCAGTTTGTGAGGACGGCCTGCTCTTGGTAGGTTTGCACGTCCCATATTTGTTCCATTTCTTGATGATGGATTTAACAGAACAGTTGTTTCCTCATGAACCAACAGCAAGTATCTGGTGTCAGTATTTGCATACTGATTTTGGGAGGAAATTTGACCCGATGCTTTCGATTTTTCCTCTGAAGTGGGCTACAAATGTCTAACATCAGAAGCTGTTAACAACATTGCTTAACCCTGCCGTGGCCTTTGGGTCCAATTGACTCGAAGATACAAGGGCCTCTCTACTCTTTTCAGGAGCTTCAGGAGGGTTAATACTGTGGGGCGAGCTCAGTTAGTCTGTCTAAAACTGAAAACAGATACAGGTTTCTGGGATTGGTTTTATTATCTGATATGAGTTTGGCAGAAAGTGAATGTCTTACTTGTTCTGCTGTCTTAATGATCAGCTGATTTCAAAACATTGGGTAGTTCACTGAAGATTTATATTTTCTCGATTTTTCCACACTTCACTTCTTTATTCCCCCTCCCCCTAGTCACAGTCAGTCATCTGACTGCCCGACCTGCATGGTTTCTGACTCACATGTCTGTCTCTGCTACACTTCTGGGTAAATGATTACTCTTAAGACCTGAGGGAAGTGTGTTTGAGCTGTCTACGAGAAAGAGAAAACAGTAGTACCAGCGTGTCAGAGAGTTGGAATATCTGGCTTTCTTACTTTTTCCGTGTGTTCCTGTTAAACACATCATAGCTAAAACCAATATTTAGTATACAAAATGAGCTGTCAAGTTTTTTTGAATTTACTAGTTCAAGAGTCTAGTGTGAGTGAGTCAGAAATATGGAAGTAAGAAAGACATTCTCCTGAGCAATCATATTAAAGAGTTACAGCATGTGTTTAGATTTCCAAAACTAAAATAAATTATTAATTAAAGGCCTTGCTTTTCTGCGGCAGAGGGACCTGTACAATACCTCAAAAGGTAGGGGAGCACAACCGATGATCTTCTGTACTGTGTGGATGATCCTCTGAAGTACTGTCTTTTCCTGATTATTGCAGTTGGCAAACCACACTGAGATGTCAGTCCACCTTCAGCAGGGCATCTGTAGAAAGAACCAGCAGCTCCTTCATTACGGTGTCATTTATCAGGACCCCCAGGAAGTGGAGTCGCTTTTGTGTCTCATTGATCGGTGCACCGGTGTTGGTTTTCCAGGTTAAGTCGCCATTCAAGTGCAGGCCCAGAAACCTGAAGACCTGAGACTGTCTCCATACAGTTCTTGTGTGTCTTTAGCCCAGATAATGTGATAAATGGGTCTAAACAAACAACCGAATAAGGACTGTCAGGAGAAAGCTGCTTCCTTCTCAAAGAACCTAACCTATGAAAGAACCGAAAGATGCATCTGAACAAACTTCAGGAAGTCTGGAACAATGAACAAGACTAAAGATGAATAAGACTAAAGATGAGATGTTAGCTCAGAATGAAACACCCACCATCCTAAATGTCCAGTGTAAGGCTGGTACTTCCTGCTTAACATGAATGTACAGCATGGTGTTTGGTATTAATCAATCCATCACATATGTGCACATTACCCTCATACACTACTGCACCAATTTGCACTAATGATGTGCATGTTGCATACAAGATCTTTTTGACCCAGGCTAGAACAGTATCCATAGTTTCCAACAGTCTCTCAGACTGATGGTTCAGACCTCATGTCAGGTTGGACTCTGTCTCAGTTCAGCTTGAATCAGGTTGAAGGCAGCTGAGTTTTGCAAATCACTGATGAACCATGTTGGCTGAAATTATTGCCTGAAAGACAAACTTGGAGGATTTATATTTTAGTTCGTAGGTGTCTGTTACTCTCAGAAAATGATGATTGAATGTACATCTACAGCTTTGGAGTCATCATAGTTCAAGATGGCCACCATGGCTAATCAACAGTAGCCAACACATAAACTGGCTATAACTCTGTTGAACAGTTTTACAGATAATGAGCTATAATTTGGTGTGGTAGTAGTTGAGAGTCATTCACAAGACATACTTAGAATGTGAAATCTGGCAATCTCACATGAAATTGCACATTATTTTCAAGGTTTGACTTGTAACAAGAGGATGTAAGAAGGGTAAACTTACTTTTCTACTGTTTCAAGCGCTTGTTAAAAGGGGGCACTAGATCAAATTTATTGATTAACAATATTTAGATTACTTGATTTATTTACCATTAATATTTATTAGATCTCAACAGCTAAGGGCTGATAGGGAATAATATCCTGAATTTAGCATCAAGTAATTACCCTGTAACCGATTTAAACACTTATATTCACTTTACAATTATTTAACTAAGATAACATTCAAAAGCAAGAATCAGCCCTTTAGGATCTGAAGTAAGACTTTGATTATAACTTTATCAAAACCATAATAATCTTTTAAACAGGATATAAGTTTAGGGTTTTCATTCACAAGAATTTTGGTTATTTTTGATAAGTAATTTCACTTTGAAACTCCCTCATAAATGCTGTTTGCCAACGAGTCTCAGCCCACTGAGCCAGTGGCTTTAGCCTCCAGTTGGGTCTTTTGCACATCCAGGATAAGTGGGGTGTAAACAATGTTTTTGTAGGTCAGGGATACTACAGATTTAAAATCCCTGCATGCTTCCATCCTTTCCAGGCCACTCTTGTGCTGCGATGCCATTAACCTGCAGACACAGTTCGTCAGATACGGGTGAGGCCTCTCCTTTGCCGTAGCGTGATGCGAGTCTGTGGGGACACCCAGGACGGCGCGACTGTTTTATTATTCATACAGACGTTTGAACTGGGAGGAGGATCTCACTCTTTTATGTTAGACTCACCAGATCTCCTCACTGTAGTGTGTTTCAGTCTGTAATGGCTCATCATTCAACCTGTCTCTTTACATCCCCCACCCCCGCACTGTCACCACTCCTGAACGAGAGGTCAGCCATACTGGTTTTCCAGGAGGATGCAGCATGAACTCAGAGGCAGAGGAAGGTTTGGAGGGTTGAGGATGATGGAAACAGGTTGGTACGCCCTGTTGTTACTGCAGGTTCCTTTGGAAGGAGCTGTCCGTAGGCATAACCATTTTTAAAGTCCAACTGGACAGTGCCGAACCGCTCAGCTGATGGAGACACTCATACAGCAGGCGATATGTGTTTGTGTTTAAGTGGGTGAGTGTTAGCCCAGACTGAGATTGCATTTCTTGAAGAAGAAGAAGAAGAAGGGAGTCTTCAGAGACAGGCCCAGTCCCATGGGAGCCTGGTTCTTGTGCGTGAGCCTGACCTGTAGGAATCACAAAAACAGAAGTGATAAAATCTACTTCAGCAGCAGCGCTTGCTGCGTCCAAAGGGGTCGACTGTCAGAAGCCTAACCATGGCTATTCATGACGACACGACTCGCGGTGGTATGGTGAAGAACTGACAGAAGGTCTGCTCTTCTGTCAGTAATGGATAAAACTCATCCATTATTAAACACGCTGCTTTACTCTATCAATTACATGTAAGTAGTGAAGCTGTCCTGATAAACAACACTGATACTAATCAATCTTATATGAAATATGGCATAGATTGTGGAGTCCTAGTTCAATCAACAAAATACAAACAATCCTAACTAAAAACTAAAAACACAACCTGATACTGTAAGAAAAATTAAAATTAAATACAAGCTTACTAAAAATACCAGTGCTGCACATTATAATGTCAATAAAAATCTGTCATCAGTTATTGTTAGGCACAGTGTTGTGTGAGATTCTGAGAGTTAAATAACTTTAACTTAAAATAACTTTGAGCAAAAAGCCATGAAGCCCTGCAGAGATGTGAGCTTTCAGAAATGAAGTGGGCTTCACCGAACCAGAAAAGGCATGGAGCAGAACGCATTGACAGTGTGACGGACGTCTCCCTTGTATCGTTTTCAAAATATAGTGGATAAATTTATTTTGTAGTTAACCAACCTTTTTTTAAAAAAAAAACTAAATGCAAAGTTTTTGAGTGTCCTCATCAAGCTTCTGCTCGGTTATGAACAAGGCTGTACAAGACGCTCATTGCACAAGCAGGGGATGATTATTGTAGAAATTACTTGTAAGCTGCTAAATTTCTCTGGAAATATGTTTTTTTTTACTTAGTAAATGAAAAGAGGAATGTTGTTATGATACTTTCTTGGGAAAAAAGATGGCTTCAGGGGACTTGGACAGAAAAATCTAACAGCACTGACATGAATGCCTATCAAATTACTGTTAAACATTCAGTTTAAGTGTTGGAACTGGTTGTTGTATTTTTAAAATAAATGTCAGACAAACAGAAAAAAACTCAACATGTGTCTTTATGCAGCTGTTTAAAGTCTTAAGTTATAAAATGCATATTATCGTATATAAATAAGGGGTAATGTAATATTACAAAAAGAGTGAACATGACTATGAACAAATAGGTTTTCACAAGTCATTACCTTTAATTTAAATACATTCAGTAGCTTTAATTTTTTAAATACAAAGTGTAATTAAATCTTAGTCATTATTAGGTTATATTAGGTTCCACAAATCTAAATTGTAGGTTTGAAAAAATATTTTTATAGGAAGATAAGTTTTCCATTAAGTTTAAAAAAAAAAAAAATAAGATCAACTTATCAATTCTTACAGTGTAATCTCTACACCTGGAGATACAAAAAGATTTTTCAGACATAAAACAGCCTAATATTTATTCACATGAGGTTGAGTTTTGTGAATAACAATACAAAAAATCTCAAACTGAAGTCTGGAGCATGGAGGTAGGAGTTCATATTTACCCAATAAAAATGGTAGAGGATAAAGCTCAGAAGGTGACAGATGGGATCAACAGGTTTAAGTACAGGAAAAAAGTAAGCAAATACTATAATACTGCTGAAGCTGCACCAGTCCGCCTGTCGATCTCAAGCTCTATTCTTCTCTCACTCGTGAACAAGACCCCGAGATTCTTAAAGTCCTCCACTTAAGCCAGCACCTCCCTCAACCTGGAGAGAGCAGTCCAGCCTTTTCCCACTAAGAACTATGGTCTCTGATTTGTAGGTGCTGATTCTCATCTCAGTCACTTCACACTGCTGCGAACCGCTCCAGTCAGAGCTGGAGTTCACAGAACGATGACGCTAACAGGACCACATCATCTGCAAGTAGCAGAGACTGAATCCTGAGGCTGCCGAACCAGACCCCCTCCGCCCGTTGTCTGCATTGAGAAATTCTGTCCATTAAAGTCACGAACAGAATCAGTAACAACAGGCAGCCCTGGCAAAGTCCAACTCTCACCCTGAAGAGGTCTGACTGACTGCCAGCAATGTGGGTCCGACTCTCACACCAGACCGAATGGCCCATAGTAATGGCCCCCCAATCCAATACTCATGGAGAACAGGGAACACGGTTGAAGGCCTTTCCATGTCCCCTCAAGGACCCTAGTGAGGGTAAAGAGCTGGTCCAGTGTTCCAAGGCTGGGCTGCATTGTTCCTCTTGAATCTGAGATTTGACCATTGACCGAACTCTCTTCTCCAGCACCCCTGAACAGACCTTACCAGAGAGACTGAGGAGTGTGATTCCCCTGTAACTGGAACACATACTCTGGACTCCTCAAGAAGAAACCTCCAGCAGAACCAGAACCACAGGATGAGTGGCCATCTGCCTCAGTCAGTTGTTGAGGATCCTGCGGACAGCAGCCTCCGCCAGACCTTTCCACTTGACTATCACTATTTGTTTAAATTAGGAAAAAAATTAACACAAAAACAATTATATTTTACATTTTCAACGTGGTAGCATTGATGTGTGACAGAAAAACAACCCCAACCCTTCAAATTCTTTTAAAATATCAGGTTGTAAGACAGCAAAACGGACAGAAGGGGCGAATAGTTTTGCGACCCACCGTAGATAAGAGAGATGAGACATTGTGCATTTGAGTAGTCTCAAAAAGCTCAAAAGATTCTTTGTGAAATGAATTCTTGACAGAAAATCTGTCAAATGTTTTGTACTGTCAGCAAGTGTGTTAATTTGTGAGGTGAGACAGCAGAATGTGTCGGCAGCAGCCTGTCCACACTAAGTGTGGTGGCAAACGGACCACATGGCAACAAAAACCAAGCTGGAGAACTTTTACTCTAAAACTTCTCGTATATACTGTATGTATATACATATATGTATGTGTGTGTGTATATGTGAACTGAATGAAACCTATACATGTACATAAAAACCATTCCCTGTGATTTATCATGCAGGTTAATACATTATTGTAATTGAGATTATTTAAACAAACAGGCAGATACCTAAATGTACTCAAGTCATATGAAGAACCTATTTTCTTTTCGTGGTGACTCACACACATCTATTTATGTTTCCCATAGACAAAGAGAATGAGTAATCTGAAATCTTACATTAATTATAGCTCATAATTTTCACCATTTTGAACATTCCAATGCAAAGAAAAGGTGATGAAAAATATTCTGTAGCCCTAAATTATAAGTTTATATATTACTTAAATTTATGTCAAATTATATTCAGACTTACTGCTTTTACCAATAAATCTAATGTCAGAATATACAATTATTTCATTATATACACACAGTATAGCTGGTGCATCTTTCTATCAGTCAGTGGGTGAGAGGCAGGTCTGCAGTATATTACAGGGCCAACACAGAAACAAACAGGACAAACAAGAGTAAATATGCTCCCATCTAGGAGCAATTTAATCTCCAATAATCCATTTCTTAAAATTGTAGTGGTGTAATGTCCCTTGAAGAGGTCAAAGGTCAACAAGAATAAAAGAAAATGTGCCTTGTGACTGTGGATGCAATACTTTATACTTTATATTTTGATTTCTGAACTTGGGAATCAAGCACGGGTCATGAAACTCCTCTTCAGCTTCCTGGAAGCTGATTGGCTTGTGGGTCCGAATATACACGAATCACAAGCCCCCGTGTAGATATATACACCCTGTTTTTCATTTCATTTCTGCCCCCACTTCTCCAGACTCCTTACACTCTGTTGAACTTGTGACCTGCTATAGCTTATAAAAGACAAAAGCCAGTTCTCCTATGTTCTTGAATCATTCATTATTTAAAAAAAAAATCACATAAGAATCAACATACTTTCTCTAGTTTACTGTAAATTTTGCATTCTTTCAGATAAATATGAAGATGTGAATCAGTTTAACCGTTAAATGATGAGTGATCATTCCTAAACAACGGTAAATGTGGAGTTTTTGTTTCACTTCAAAATATTTAACGTACATTTTTACTGTCCCTCCATGTTCAGGATTGATCCCTTATTAAACATTCAATCAAACTGATTCACGTCTGTATATTCATTTGAAAGAATGCTAGATTGCTGTGAATTTGAGAAAGCATGTTGATTCTTTTATCACAAGGCACCTTTTCAATTCCTGTTGACCTCTGACCTCATCATGTAACATTAAGCCATGATTTTACAAATCAGCTCGTTAATGTAAAATGCTTGGTTTTGGACTGTGGGAGGAAACCAGAGAACCTGGAGGAAAGTCATGCGTGCACAGGGAGAACTCCTCAAGTAAAATCTGCAGCTGACCTTTGAACCCACAACCTTCTTTTTGTGAGGCAACACTGCAAAGGAGCTGTGCTACGTTGCCCCACAGAAATGGATGTATAAATAGAAAATAAAATGAAATTAAAAAAATAACCAATAAAGATTGGTGTAAACCTTTCTGCAATAAAACGTACAAAAAAATGAAATAATTACTTCTTATATATAAGAGTTACTTGAGTTACTGGCTGTTTCACAGCAGTGGTGGAATCATGTATGAGCAGCACCCAGCAGTCTCATCGTCCCCCGAGGGTCTCTCTCCTGCATGCAGTGCAGACATGTAGCAACCAGCACCACTGCCTGCTCTCCCTGAAGCTCTGTGTGTAAACAGCATTATTAATTATCCAGCCTCGTCAGAACTCACTCGCTCTGCTGGCTTTGCTTCAAAGCATGAACAGGAAACAGTTGTGTGTTTCTGCTCCACTCTGGAGAGAAAACAACTTCTGCAAAAGGTTCATGGTCCGCCGGACTCAGGACAAGTCTGAGTCATGTCCTTTCTTTGCATGTGAAAAAAAAAAATGTATCTGAAAAAGTATGCAAACAAGAACAAACAGGTAAAGTAACCATTAGAACTCGGAACTTAGCTGTTCTCCGAACACATCTAATATTATATTGTGGTAATATTTGTTGTGCTACTCATTGCGCAGGATTTTTGCTTAAAATTTTATTATTACCCGTTGGAGTCAACCTTGTTTATCTGTTGCCCCAAAATCTCATGAACTACCGAAGGGATATAAATAAAACTTTCAAAAAGTTATCACTGGATGTACATCTACAGCTGATTTTGGAATCAGTCTAATTCAAGATAGCCACCACAGCTAACTGGCATTAACAAACACAAAACTGGCTATAACTCCGTCAGTTTTACAGTTAGTGCCATAAATATGATGTAGTAGTAGCTGAGAGCTATTCCCAAAAGATAATCTGACATCTCACCATAATCACATGAGATTGTGCATAACATTATTTTCAAGGTTTGACCAAAACAGTAACAGCTCCATCATTTCTCAGCAAAAGATGATCTTAATCTAAAACTCAGGCATGAAAGGAGTTTGAAATAATTATAAAATGGATGACCACCACATTTCTGACATCCTGCTTTAAAGAACCAAAACTATAATGTGTCTTTTTGTGAGTGTTTTAAATGGCAGCTACAGCCCTGATGGCAGGGTATTATCTTTCATCATGCTGTGACTCCATGCTGCTGCAACACGCCAGCTACATCCATCCCTCTGACTCTGCACAGTGTTCTGAGAGATAATTACAATAAGAATGGACATCCATTAAAAACAAGTGGACAGTTGGACACTAAGGGATAAAGAGGGGGGTGGGGGTAAACACACACACACACACACACACAAACAACAGATGGGATGGAAGAACGACTACAGCCTGTCATATTTTATGTATGAGACTGTCAAAGTTTACAGTTTTGAAGACAGATGAGGTAAATGATATGAGGATATGCTTTTTTTGGATCTTAAAACAGTCCATTTTTATATGTTTCTTTTTTTGCCGTACCATAAACCATAAATCCCCCTCCCCCGCACACCCACCTATATGCCACTACTTCCTCCAAGCACCATAAATGGGCATGCCGTCCGGCCCATGTCCCTGTGTGAGAGCCCGGTGGCAGTGCTGTGCTGGTTCAGATCTCTGTGCTGTGGACACTCAGGCAGCCAGAACACTTTCTTACTGAGGTGGAGCTAAGAATAGAACAGAACAACCTCTTACATAAAGCAGCCCCGGTGCATTCTGGGATGTGATGGCACTGCCTTAGCCAAGCAGCGGGCAGAGAGATCTGTTCCCACTCTGCTGTAGTATTTACTCTGCTGTTCAGGATGAAGAGCTTAGAAAATACATTCTTTAAACTGCATAAAACCTATGCAGTGAAGAATCTTTTCTTCAAAAAAAAAAAGAAAGACAAACATCTCAAAACTACTAAACTTAAAAACAATATATATATATATATATATATATATATATAAAATACATCTCGAAAAATATACAAAACTAAATGCATTTTACTGAGAGCAAATTTTATATTAAGAGGAAGAGTAAGATTAAAGCTCCTGAGAGATGAAGTGAGTAAATTGATCATGTCAACCTTTCAACAATCTGGTGGGATGTTATTTTGATGCAGAAAACACACATAAACATTGCTGCAGATCAAACAGAATCATAACACCAAAACCCAAAAGCAGTGTTTCCATCCAGAGGAAAAGCACACAAAAACTGTTCAGTAACCATCAAGCTCAAGCTCATGGCATGAACAAGGGTTCTCATGCTACAAATATATATATGTGTGTGTATAGATAGATAGATAGATAGATAGATAGATAGATAGATAGATAGATAGATAGATAGATAGATAGATAGATAGATAGATAGATAGATAGATAGATAGATAGATAGATAGATAGATAGATAGATAGTAGCTATCACAGTGAAACTCAAAGGCTGATACATAAATATAATTGTTAGCAGCACACTTCCTATCTGGCATGATTACACGTCACTAATAAATCCCTGACTACATGTCTAGACATCACTAGGAATTAGAAGAGCTGTCTCTGTAATAGGCCTGAGGAAGAACTTTGTCCCTCTTAGTTTAGCAGTCTTCACTTTGACTCGACACACTTTTCCATTTTCACCAGGAAAGGTTTTTGTTAACAGTCCAAGGGGTCATTCATTCCTTTGCACTTCATTGTTCTTTAGAGGAAACTCCTTGGTTGATGTTTGGTTGAATGGACTACCATTTCTTACATGGTTGTAGTTTTGGTAGGAATTGCTTTTGAAGATGTTAAACAGGTGTTGAACTTGCCAACATTGGTGCTTGTACAGGTCTTAAATTCCAAATGTCCCTGCTGGAGCTTGAACAATATTCACCTTCCGAGTGAGAAGAGAGGCTGGCATAAGTATGTACACATCATTTGGATCATTTATCCCTGGCATCAGAGGTCTAACATTCATGATAGTTGCTACTTCTGCCAGCACTTTATGAATAGCTTTGTCTTTCGGCTGAAGGAAAATGGAGTTGAGAATCCTTCTGGCAATCCCTATCATAGAGTTAATGACATCACATGCTTGTGCACCTTGTGGACTCTAATAAGGTCTCAATGTAACAGAAGAATGATTTGAGCTTGTGGATCAATTCTAGGGATGAGGTGTACAACTGATTTCAGGTGTGGATGATGAAGAGCCACGTCAAGTGTTGGAGTCTCCTCTCTCCCTTTAATGAATGTCGTTACATTCTATGTGACTCGGATATAGGATCAGGGCGTTTCTATCTAGAGATTCCACTTTGTAGCCACGGACTCAACTTCCAACTGTATGTTTGCATGTTCTCAATGTATATAGAGCACTTGGACTTTGATCCTTGACCACGTCAGAGAACTGTGTATCAACAAGCGACCTGCTGCTCTGTTCATCTAGAATTATTTACAGTTTTACAGCTTTGTCTCTGTGGCCAGCTTGATATGTCTTTACAAGGCATATTTTAGAGCAGGATCAATCTGTCAGTTCTCCATCACAGACTTCAGTACATTTTGTGGTTACATGAAGTTGAGCTGCTGGTGTGTCATCCTCCCCATGATGCTCAGGCTCACCCACAGAGCAGAGTGATCCTGCCCACTCCTTGAAGAGCAGCAGAGGTATGTCCTCTCATCAAGACATCAGAAGGCCAAGAGAGTGAGAATGGGGAAGAGTCTGGATAGCTAAACAGAGCATTACAGTGACCTAAGTGTGAAAATACAAATGTATGAACAACTTCCTCAAGCTCTGCAAGGGAAACCACATGTAATTTAGAATTTTTTCTTAGATGAAAGAAACAGGAAATAGAAACAGCTCTGATATACAAGTCAAAGCCTAAAGCAGAATCAAATATAACTCCTAGATTTTGTACACTAGACTTCTGAGCAGAAGGAAAACAACCACCTGGTTTATTTTAGAGCATTTGGAGCATTGATAAGGGTCTCTGTCGTGTTGACATTTAAAACAAGGAAAGTATTGGAAAGCCAATCACCAATCTGGGTTAGACAGTGAACTCGGGTGGACAACCTGTCCAACTGGTGGGGTATGAAGGACATATAAAACTGAATGTCATCAGTATAGATATAGTATATGTCAGAAAAAGAATGAATGAACCAGTTTTAAACATGATCACCTCACATGAGCTGTAAGTACTTTAAGAGATCATCTGACGTATTTAAAAAAAAAAAAACACCAGCTGTTCCCCCTCCTCAGTCTGTGGACCATGGTGCACATAGAAAAAAAAACATTCAGGACAAAGTTACAGAAGATGCATGACCTTATTTACACAACCCCATGTCAGGTAAAGCCTCTTTTCTCCAGAGATGATGGAGCAGCATGAGGAAACTGACTCTTTTGCCCGCTTACTCCACCAAGGTCTCCGACTCTGGTAATCATTCAGAGGAAGAAAGTGAAGGCAGAGGCCAGGATTCAAAATTGGAAGAATGATGCACAGAGTTCAGAGAGGAGCTGAGACAAGCTCTAGTAGCACGAAAGAGTTACCAGATAACTGAGTAAAGTGGGAGTTGTGAGAGAAACTGATAGGAAGGTGGTTGGTGTATCCTTTGGACAGAGGAAAGAAGACTTAGTAGTGGACCAAGGAAGGGCAGGAACATATTTAAAGGAAGTGGTTAGCTAAGACAAGTGGGATAGTTGGGGAGATGAAGAAAGCAGGCAGAAGAACTTGGAACAAGAAAGAGAGAGGAAGCAAAGACAAAGGAAAAGACTTCGAGAGTTGTATGGCACTAAAGGAGAAAAAGACCTGTATTGATTGGTTAGGCAGAGAGATCAAGACAGAAAGGATGTGTAGCAGGTTAGAGTGATTAAGGATAAACAAATGTACTATCAAGTGGAGAGAGTGTGTTGAGGGGATTGAAGGAGTTATTTTGAGGAGTTGATGAATGAATAAAATGCTAAAGAAAGAGAACGACTGATAAAAAAAGGTAGTGAATCAGGAAGTGCAGAGGGTCAGTAAGGACAAAATGAGGGCAGCCATGAAGAGGATGAAGAGTGGAAATGTGGTTGGTACAGACAACAGACCTGTAAAGATGTCATATTTAATACAGACTCAGGATGTTGACCATAAACATCTTACAAAATGATGACGACTAAGAATAAAATTTTATTGTACAATAGAATAATAAGTCCTTGGTTCGCCGATAGTCTGTGAGGGAAAAGGAGCTATTAATAGGAGTCTTTTCTTGGATGTGAAGTTCATAGGTTCACAGTCAAAGAAGGAATTAATCTAACTGTGATGTTTTCTTTGTGCTGCCAGGAGGGGAGCAGCAGGTTCCAGATGCCGAGGGGGCAAGACTGGGGAGCGATAAAAAGACAAAGAGTCTCGGGTTTGCAAAACAACTCACAGGTAAATTCCAACGAAGGAGCGTTCTTTTAAAGTTTGTCACAGGGATGCTTCTGGAAAGGAAGTACAGGGAGTGTTTACTCAAGCAGCCCAAAAAAAAAGAAAAGAAGAAAAATCACAGGATGCATTAGAAGGTCAGGTTCACCAAAGTGACTTTAAGGAACTGATGAAGAATGGTGAGCCAACTGAGTCCTTTTAAACTAAAGGTTGATTGAGAGAAATGAAACTCGGGTGTGTCTCAAGGAGCAGAGGAGAGAACATCTGAACAACATCAGAGCTGCATGGGCCTCCTCAGACTCTTCACCTGCTGAGAAAAGGAAGGGAGGAAGGGAGGAGAGAAGGAAAAGAGGGAAACAAATGAAGGGAACCTCAGACATCTGGGAATCTTGACAGGAGCTATGGAGAAGAGAGAGGACTTTTCAACCAGACTGTTCACCACAATAAAAGAAAATGAAAGGACAGCTGACGTATGAAGAAGAAGTGTCAGAGTACCCATTTTTAGGAACAAGAGGGATGTTCAGCGCTGTAGTAGCTACAGAGGAACAAATCCGATGAGTCATACCATGAAGATCTGGGAGCGAGTTGCTGAAGCAGGTTAAGAAGTCAGGTGATGATCAGTGTATAGAGAAGGTCAGAAGAAATTCCTCTGTGTTTGTGTGGATGATACACATGATGACTCACATGTTGTTGTTTCTACCAATGTGGATTTAAAAAAAAAACCCTGATTAAAAAAAACTAAACAAAAAAAACAAAAAACAAACATGTAATTAGAAACTGAAAGCTGAATTACAGTTCAGAGTAGCCGCAACTTTAACCGTGCATCAGCTCGAGGTGTTAAGCTGTGATTAAAATCAGACAAATGTGTGTATTCTTCTGCCCACACAACCTGTTCTTGTCTCAGGACGATCAGATTCACGACAGATGGTCATAAAAAAAAAACAGACCTCACCTTGCCAGCACCCCGGCAGAGGGAGGGGTACAGGGTGAGCACTTGGCCATTTGACAAAGAACACTTCAGTACTATATTTTACACCAAACTGCATGGCATGTCACCTGCACTCTGTGAACCCACCTGCATACATCTGACTGGTTTAGTTCTGTTTTACACAAGAGTGAAACAATCAAATTAAACAAGTTTTAAAACTGTCATGAGTTGTTATATCCAAATAAATATAACTGATTGGACTCTTCTGGGAGTCGCCATTCTTGAACTTTTTTTTTTGTGAATGCATCTCCTCCCACCATCCACTGAGCAGCTTCCCACAGATCTATTTGCAGCCACACACACTGGTGGGGGCGAATCAAAGTAATTATAGGCTGAATCTTCTGTTGTGTGAGAGGAAAACAATACATCCCGTGGATGTGATTGGACTAAAATAGCCTCCTTCATTGTGGTGTCACAGTGTGACTGGTATTGTAGGGCTGGGGAGGCCGGGAAGGCGGAGCGAGGGGAAAATCAAGAGGATGGGCCCAGCGTCAGCGCAACAGTAAGAGAAAAGAAATGAGTCATGAGGAGAAGACTGCACCAAAATGTACCAGAGATAGTAGGTTTCCAGAACAGCAGCAACACTGCTCTAGTAAAAACTGGAACCAATAACTTTACTTTACTGATCACATTTAAGTGGAAAGAATCAGTTAAGATGTCTTTCAATAAACTGCTGCATCCTCATGACACACTATGTTTAGAAAGTCTTGAAAACTTCAGATAAGATATAAAACTGTTTGACATACTGTACAGTTACCAACTGAGAAACCTACCACCCACTCAAACAGCATACAGCTTTGGTGTCTAATCCTGGTCCTGGAGGGCCACTGTCCTGCATGTTTAAGTTGTTTCCCTGCTCTTCAGCAGGTCTTCATGTTCTGCAGAAGCCTGTTAATCTCAGTCTCAGTCCCTCAGTCCCTCAAATCAGGTGTGCCAAAGCAGAGAAACAACTAAAACATGCAGGATAGTGGCCCCTCCAGGACCAGGACTGGGCACTACTGGCATACAGGATATCAGTTTAGACTAGTATTTATTTGCCTTAACTAAAACTGAACCAAAATACAGAACCAGTGCATAAAGAACCAAACCTGAACACTGTTACCATTTTCAGAGGAATTAAGAGGCTAAACAGAGCCTGGTGTTAATTAAACGATTGATTAACAGATTATCAGCAGTGGGACTAGCTAAATAAAAGCAGGGGTTTTGTCAGTTTGCTGCTCTGGAGAATACAGGTGTGTGTTAACACAATATGATAGAGGAAAGACATCAGCAATGACCTTGGAGAAATGATTGCTAATTTCCATTAATCCAAAATGCCCATAAACATATGTTTTTAATTTCCTGGCCATTAATTTTGCCTGGAAATATAATCTATTCTTGCACTTTACCGCTTCAGTACATTGCAAAAATGTAGAGACAGTAAAGCTTTTACCATTCTGTAATGTTGCTCTTGCCCGTTGTTAATTATTTGAATTATTTTCTGAAATTTGACAGTGCCAAGCGATGATGTTACTTTTTAGTTTTTGTTATAGCTGTTATTTTTTTTCCCATTCTTTTGGCAAACACATGTAGAATGTGCAGATAGGGTTATCATTTTTTTTCAAATACAACAACCCCATTTGTTGCTATATTTGCTGATGTCTGAAATTTTTAACATGTTCCCTTAATGGACTGATCAGAACTGCAGGCAGGCCAGTCCAGAGGCAGTATAATCTTCAGCTTCAAACATTTTCAAATGCGTGAAGAATGTGGTTTTACATCGAATCACTGCAGGACAAAGTAAGTTTAAAGTTTTGTTCAAAGGTAAGGAACTGAGGATGAGAAGCTGAACCAACATGAAGGTTGATTCTAAAGGTTGGTGGTGAGGGAGAAGGAGAATCAAAGTGGAGGGTTTGTCCTAACCAGAGTTGGAGCGCCCAGAAGAATAAGAAGAGGTTGGTAGGTATGAAGGTTGGAAGCGATAAGAATGTGTGGTGTTCTGGATTAAACTGCGTGGAACTGGATCTGACTGAATCAAACAATGCATCTTTTTAAAGTTTATTGTGCCTCTTTGCACTTTCTCTCTTCTGTCTCAGCACAGTGCTAAGATCTCCATGGAAACAAGGACCTGTTCAGTCAGCAAAGATTTAGATGGAGCGAGAAAAACCTTTGTACTGCTGTGAGTGGGTTATTCTCTGTTGTTCATGGCCACCAAGTGCCGGTTAAGATAAGTGCCATACAGTTATGGCGTATTATGAAAACGAAATAAAGCACAGCTTGATCTATATGTGCATGCATGGTCACGAGGACCTGTGCAAATGAAAAGGTGAATAATAACCGTTTAAGTGCAGGAGTTTAAAGGGGCAGCTGTTTTGTACCTAAATGGTACGAAAGTGAACCCAACAGGTACAAAGTGGCAGCTCCTGGGTAGAAAGAGGGGGTGCAGTTTTACAGAAGGATGAACTAACAGCCCCCATTCAACCAACGCAAAGGTTAAGGAGACAGGCTGGTGCAGAAACAATCCGATAATGCAATTCCTACAAAACAATCATGCCTCAGATGCTTAAAATCTATTTTGTCTACTTTATTGTTCAAACGAAGCAGAATGGGAACGACCACAAAATAGCAGGATTCAGTGTCAATGTCGTTTCTGATCCCCAGTTTTGCTAAACCATCAAAAAGGTTTTTTTTTTTTTTTTTTACTATTTGTGTGTATTTCTATCAATGTTTTATAAGAGCATAATGAAGTTAAACTAAAAAAAACCATTGAAAATAGATTATATATATTTTTTAAAAGGTTGACGCACACATGTTGGAAAAGAAAACAAAAAACTGCTTATAACCGAGCACCTCTATAAAAGCAGTTTTGTCAGTTTGCTGCTCCGGATCATACAGGTGTGTGTTAACACAATGCTAAGTAGGAAAGACATCAGCAATGACATGAGATAGTCCAAGATCTAAAAATGAAATGGAAACAAGGTGACTGAGTTAGGGTGATGAATTTTGCCAAAGAAATAAGTCCAAGTTTTATCTAATTAAATTTTCTAATTTTATAGCTTGAATTAGTAGAACTACCATGAAGCAATGTTTTTATACGTGTCTGTTAAAGCCACTCAGACTGATATTCATCAGGTTTCAGATGAAGGCCGAGGCTGAATTCACAGCGCAGAACATTAAATAAAAGTCACTTTTCGATTTACACAACTTCTTATCCAGCGTTTTTAATTTATTCGCTGAAGACTGAGCCATGTCTCCTGTCGGACGTCGTGTTGAAGGACATTTTATGGATTCGTCTATGACGCTTCAGCTTAAAACACATTCAGTTCACAGGAATCAAAACATAAATCTGTCACATTGAAAAAGTGTGTTCCCATATCTTTGTTTCCTGGCAACATCAAAACACCTGACTGAAACTACCTTGACTTGTCAGCAGTACTTTGAAGAGTATACCGGCTGATTCAGCAGAAGTATTTGGAGCTCATTCATTCCTTCTTATTGTTCAATATTTTATTATTGTCAAAAGGCAATAATGATTTTGCCCGTTCCTGTGAAGGTGTGTCTGTCATGTTACCTAAATATTTCATGAGCTACTGAACAGTTTTTTTTCTTTTTATGAAACTTGCAAAAACTAATCATTGTATATACCTCTTTAACAGATATCAAGAAGGCCTCCACACCCCACTGATCTTACAAAAAACAACACAAAAATTGTTCTAATGTAGTCAGTTTTACAGATAAAATTTGGTGTGAAAGTAGCTGAGAGTCATTTACAACACATACTCTGAGTGTGACATCTTGTGATAACTCTTTATTCAGACTAAAACTCGGGTTTCAAAGGCGGTTAATCACTATTATTAATATTTTTATTGAAGACTGATAGCGTGTATATGTGGAAAGGATACCAAACCACAGAGGTTGCTATCCACTTGTTTGTACAAGCGCACAAACCATCATGTTTCTCAGTACGCATTATAGGAACTACTGTGACTTTAGGAAAAAAGGCAATGTCATTCAGACTTGGAGCGCGCTTTCACAGGATCTGATAATAACCGAATTAGATTACCTGTGGACATGTCTTTTGGTATTTGTTATAAATGTTGTTATAAAGGTTTTAAATGATATATTTACAGTACTTTATAAACAGAAAAGCTGTTTTTTGTTCAGGACGGTAGCTACACAGTTTCAGTTAAGGTTCACTAGGATAGTAACAATTTTAAAATATAAAAACACTACTTTTGTTTTTACTAATAAAGCCAGAGTAGTTAGTTTACTTCTAGAGCATGTACACGTCCATACACATTGTCATTTAAAAGCTCTTTTTCTGGAATGCATGAATTCTTTTGCGTTTTACATCTAAACTAATGTTAAATGATAAAAAACAGCTAAATAAATTGTGTTTTCCTTGATCAATTATAAAATAAAGTCAAACCAGATATAAATGTTTGCAGTAAAAGCATCATTAAAAGGATGTGAAAACTTTACATTTGAAGTGTTTACTATTTTCCATTGTGAATTAAACATGGGTTTATGAGATTTGCAAATCTTTGCATACAGTTTTTTCTTTTTCTTTCTCTTTTTTTACATTTTACACATCATAGCTTTTTCAGAATTGGGCTTGCAGTTGCGACAGCCAAAAGGAGCAGCAATAAAACACAGCAAATTGTCTAAACTTGGAGTGTAAAATTAAAACTTACAAACCAGTTCTAGCCTCCCTGTTATATAGCGTATAAGAAGATTTGGATTTAGCAGTTAATTGAAACACACCCAACAAAGTCAACAACAGACTGATGTGACTCAGTGCACATACTGTAGCTGATTAATGTTTAGTCAGAGCAGCCTTTCAAACTGGACAACATGACAGCAAACAGCACTGAAGCTTTACCTTGTATGTGAGTTGGTAAAATTATGGAAACATGCTGCACACAATTGTAAGTGCAAACACAAAATACCTACAGTACTGTAACGAAATCTTGTCCTCATTTTTCTTTTCATTTCTAAATGTGGGTGCTGGTCTGTTGAAGCTGCTAACATGCTGCATTCACACTGAATTATAACACCAGTTATGGTTTGTGAAAAAAGTATGAAATGAAAAATTAAACTTTCAGATAAGCTGTCTGCCACAGACTGGTGGAACAAAATCTGTGCTGACATATAACTGCTTGAGAACAATTTGTCTATCTATTCATCCATTCATTTTCTACCACTTATCTGTGGTCGGGCTGCAGGGACAACAGAAGGAGGGGAAACCCAGACATCCCTCTCCTCAGCAAAACTCTCCAGATTCTCCTGGGGATTCCAAGGTGTTCCCACACCAGTGAGGCCGTATAATGCTTCTAGTGAGAAAGGCACTATATAAGTACCGTCCATTTACCACTTAAAATTTAGGTCCTCCTCCAGCTGTAACGTAACCTTCATACCACTGAAATAAGCATTAGCAATGAAATGATCTCTTATTAGTTCACTTGCCATCACTCCAAAACCACATGGCACAGCTAAAGCTCTGGGAGTGGTGGCATATTGGCTCATGCTTTTATCAGCAAGTTGCACACATTGGCTGAATATGTGTCTGAATGCCAATACATTATCTCTGGGGTGCAGCCATAGCTTTATTAAATGTACCTTGTTCTGGTTGTGGGTAGAACAGACGTTGTCCCTCATGACCTAAGCAGTGTAGTAGTTGTTTTGCGAAAAATCATGCTTCTCCCCAGGCTTATGATGTTGATAATATTTGAGTAACTTCAACAGATTTAATCAAATCTGCACCATAATACCCAGGAATAATTGTTGTCCAAAGCTGATCATATGTACAAAGAAAATTTCCAGCTATATTGCAACATAGCTAAACAATGTCCCCAAGATAGATTGAAGCAACTCTTTCCTGTTCCTTTACTTTGATGTACAACAAGGAAAGTTGTTACACTTACTAAGCTCACAAAGGACGACAGAAAGGTGTCTTGCAATCGTGTCTTGAAACAAACAGGAAGTCAGCCATTTAGAATTGTATTTTAATGCTGATTTGGCCATTTTCAGCCTTTTCATTTGAACAAACCCCTCCTACAGGTTTTGACGAATCAACCTTAAACTTGGTCAGTATACTATAAAGACATTGGGCTTTTAAAGTTAATCAATTTCAAATTTGGACAGATAATGAATTACAAGGTAATGTTCTTTGATATTATTTTACTTATGGATGTAGACTGTTTTAATTATAGTCCCCATTTGGAAGACATTTTTGCCCTTTCCAGCCCTTACATTTGAACAACCACCTCCTGGAAATTCAGGAGGTGTTTATATGTGGGGTTGGCTGTGCTCATTGCCCAGTATTGCAACACAGGACAGATCGTTGCCAAGGTGTTAGTGATTCATGGCTGCTTGCAGCTTTAATGTTTGTTAGAGCTCTTGTGTGTCTTCTCGGACCAGGGCAGGCAGTAACTGAGGCTAAACTTCATTTGTCGAAGGTTTTTTTCCCTTCCTTCATACCAGCATGATATTATTTCACAAACAGACATACTGTTCTCCTGTTGAGCAGCAAAATTATTCAGCATAATTAAATGTCAAGAGCTTTTGAGCACAATCATGTCCATGTGCAGACTAGTTAAAAAAAGGATTTTACCTAATTAATTTGGAACTTAAACCTTGTACTCAGCCCTTTAGTAATGATGTCATCATGTTTTATGGCGAACATTTTAACAGTACAAAGACTACCTGGCAAAATAGGCACCAGCTTCCCCTCTACACTGCATGGAAAAAGCAGGTAAAACAAATGGATGTTTGAATGGAAAAAATATCTGAAAATATCTATAGCTCTTTTGCACGAAGACATGCTGGAACACGCTAATGTGTTTCACAAAAGAAACCACAAGTTGTTGGACATGGCACCATTATTGCCTGCTGTTAAAGGCGATAAAAGGGTGAGAATGTATTTACTTGTGTGTGTTTGTGTGTGTGTGAGTCTGTATTTGTTTGTAGCATCAGCAAAATACCTCATGACCCGCAGGATGATTTTTAATAAAATCTTCAAAAGTACCCATCGGATGTTAGGTAATCTAATGAACGCTGTCAAACAAGACATTTATATGGTGGAAAAGAGAAACTACCAGCTACAGTTAATCATGATCACTAACAGGAGGTAATAGGTCTTTGCCTTATCAAGTTAAAAACAAATCTAGAAGCTTCAGCCCTCCTTGCAGATTTAGGTAAATGTATGTTTATATACAATTTATAGCTGTGAGGAGTTTTAGAGTCTGAGGCCCCAGCCACATAGAAAACAACTTTTTATGAATATGCCAAGGAATTTTATTGTTTCAGCCATGCATCCTCAGACGGTGGCAGATATGGTCCAGCAGTACTAAACTCAAAGTACCAGAGTTTGTTGATTCTTCTGGAAGTGCGAGAGGAAACAGAAGATCAGAAAATACTTCCAGATCCAGATCAGGACTGACTGAAGTGGACATTAGAGTCAAACTCATTTGTGTGTTTTTAATTATTTTCATCATACACAGAGATAATTAAAGGCCTAGCATTTCTTGAAGGATTGCATATCACCCGCTGTCTTTCATGTCCGAGGTTTAGACTGAGATCATCTCATGTTGAGAAATAACAGAGTTGTAGCTGTTTTGGTCAGAAATTACAAATAAGTTAAAGAATGATCTCATGTGATAACTCACAAGGTTGATTAGTGCTTGGAGTTGGTGTTTTAAATTACTTTCAGCTACTGACACACCACATTTTAGCTCAATATCTGTATCATTCACTGACGTATAGGGATTTTTGTGTAGGCTAAGGTTGATTAACTGTAGAGACTATCTTGAATTGGGTTGACTCCAGAAGTTATCCAGTTGTAGATGTAAACCAAATGATTAAGTCCTGAAAGTTTCATTAAAATATGTTCAATGATGTGAGACAGATTTAGACAACGTTACAGACAAACACACACACAAAAGCTAAAATCTTCTTATTCCCCTTTCACTTCCTCAGAGATGTTTTTTGTTAAAATATTCTTTGAGTTTGTATTATTTATTTATTTTGGTCCCAGGTTTATATTAGTTTTGACATAAAAACTGGGGAATAGTGGCGGAACAGCTTAGCCAAGTATCCCTGCTGCATTTGCTGTTCATAAAGGATAATAAAAGTTAATTCCATTTTTAACAGATTGTCTCAAGTGTAAACAGCTTAATGAGGCGAGGCAGCTCGCTTTGCTGAGAACCACAGCAGTTTCTAATTGTAATCTCAAGTATCCTAATAATCCTCTGATCTGACAGCAGCGGAGGTTTCTGGGGAGGCATTAAGTTGAAGGCGACAGGAAATGAACAAACATAAACAAGTGTGACAGCAAAGGAACGGCTCTGTGTTGGAGAAACAAAGCAGGATAATAGTTTGGATATTGGGTTTAAAGTCTGTTGTATTAGTTTATGTTGAGCTCTTTCTGCTCAGTTATTTTGTTGTGTGACTCTTGTGAACGTGTCGACTTCTTTGGATTGTGTTCTCCGCTCTAAGAAGCCAGAGACACTGAGCCTCGGTCCTGCTCTGCCCACAGTACACACAGCTGTTGTGTCAATAATCATGTTGTTAGTATCAGCAGTGTGTCCACCTGCCAGTCAACTTCTGTCACATTATGGATTGTGTGTGTCATCTAGTACAGCAGTCTGTGTGTGTGTGTTCAGTTTTGAGCTCAGAGGGTCATTTTGAGACTTTTGCTTTGCAGATCAGCTGCTCTGCATGTCTTATGTAGTCATGAACCTTTATTTCACCAGAAAAGCCAAGATAAATCAATGTTGATTCATATAATACAATAATAATACAGCTTTTATTGATCAAAGTATACAGTAAAGTATAAAATTAGTAACTGATGAAAAAGCAATAAATACAAACAAATAAACAAATAAACATAAACATGAATGAACTTGTTGGTATCCTCCCACAATAATTAAAAAACTAACTGATGTGACTGGAGCCAAAGCTCCGGTTTTGTCTCATCAGTCTTGGAAACTTTTGGTTCCTACATGCATTTTGGTGAATTCCTTTTTCTTCCAGTAGTGGAGCTTTCTGGGTCTTCTTCCATGGAGCCCATTATGATTCAAAAAGTGACAGATAGTGCATATCTTGACCTTGAAAGGTTTTGGATGGTATTGTTTTTCCAATCTCTTATTGTCCAATCTTGGTGAGCCTGTGTGAACTGTAGCCTCAGTTTCCTGTTCTTAGCTGACAGGAGCATCACCCGGTGTGGTCTCCCGCCGCTGTGGCTTATCTGCTTCAAGCTTAGTTGTGAGTTCAGAGATGGTTTTCTGTAGACCTTGGTTGGAACAAGTGGTTATTTGAGCTACTGCTGCCTTTCTGTCATCTCACACCAGTCTTCCCATTCTCCTCTGACTTCTGACATTAACAAAGCCTTTTTGAACACATATACTGCTCACTGGATACTTTCTCTGTTTTGGACCATTCTCTTTATACCCTAGAGATGGTTGTGTGTACAAATCTAAGTAGATCAGCAGTTTCTGAAATACTCATACCAGCCTGTCTAATACCAACAACCACATCCCATTCAAAGTCACTTAAATCCCTTTTCTTCCTCATTCTGATGACTGGTTTGAACATCAGCAAATCGTCTTCACCCCGTCTACGTGCCTAAATGCACTGAGTTGCTGCCATGCGATTGGCTAATTAGCTATTTGTGTTAACAAGCAAGTGAGTGTACCTAATAAAGTGTCCTGTGAGTGTACATTAACTGCTTTTATCTGAACCACTTTTCAAGAGGAATGAAGCAGTGTTTTAGTGAGCTGTAAGACCAACTAAATTATCTGCACATCAAAAAGAGCACCAACAAATAAAACAAACAAATAAAACTAGAAAATTAGCATTTGTGTAAATACTGAGTGCTAAATGAATTTGCTAAATTCTGCTGAAGGAGCTGAAGCTCAATTGAAATGTTTGAATAGCTGAATTGTCAATATTAGTTGAATATTTTGAAAAGTTTTAGCTAATATTGATGAAAGACTCCTGAAACCTGTTGAAGAATTTGAAACTGTGTAGAGTAATAGCTGGACCTCCAGTGTTAGTTGAAATATTTGAGGACAAAGAATAAGAAAAATGGAGACATCGAGCAGAAAAAGCCGAAAGAAAAAGCAAAAAAGATCTTTCTGAGTTTGTCTGTGTCTCTTTCCTATTATTGTGTTTAAATAGGGAATAATTTCCCTGTAATTGGATATGAATCTGGATTTGTATTGAATTTATGATTTGGACTTGTTTTTTCTTTTGTAGAGTGCCCTGAGGCAACTTCATTGTGAATGGAAAACTGAATTGAGCTGAACTGAGGATGTAAAAGCAAAAAGACTTATAAGGGCACAAAAAGCTGTGGTGCAATGATAGGGCAGACGTTTTGGGGCCGGAAAGTCACAGGTTTGATTTCCTACCATATGTCATGGTGTCCTTGAGCGAGTCATCTAATCCCTAACTGCTTCCCAGGTGCTTAAATAGCTGCCCACTGCTCCACTTCTGTGTAGCTGACATGTGTGATGGGTCAAATGCAGAGAACAGATTTTGTCGTTGCATGCACACATACAATGATGATAACATATAGCACTTGTCTTATTATACCATAGAAAGATGCGTAAGCAGACAAAAAAGATACATGAGACAAAAAATGAATAAGGACACCTAAGGAGACAGTAAGCATGAAAAGAGAAACGGGATACATTAAAAGATACAAAGGACACCTTAGGAGACCAAAGAAAGCATCCATCCATCCATCCATTGTCTTCCGCTTATCTGGGGTCGGGTCGCGGGGGCAGCAGCCTAAGCAGGGAGACCCAGACTTCCCTCTCCCCAGCCACTTGGGCCAGCTCCTCCGGGGGAATCCCAAGGCGTTCCCAGGCCAGCCGAGAAACATA
>NC_051435.1:20143500-20152506 GCF_001649575.2 Kryptolebias marmoratus | reverse complement strand
AAACATGCGGCCGCAGATCAGATGAAACGACAACAAAGTCGATCATTGAACTGTGACCTAGGGTGTCCTGGTGCCAAGAGCACATATGGACACCCTTATGTTTGAACATGGTGTTCGTTATGGACAATCCATGACGAGCACAGAAGTCCAACAACAGAACACCGTTCGGGTTCAGATCAGGGGGGCCAAAGAAAGCATCAATAGATAAAAAGAATTATAGAAATAGAAAAATACTTTGGTCATCCTCTGAGAAAAGTTTGTTGGTCACAGCAGAGGACAAGTTCAAGATTAAAAGCATTAAAAACAACCTTCATAATAATAAAAAGTTGATTGACTTTATTGAACCTGCTTTTCGGACCTTCACGAGTGATCACAAAAGCCTCTTGCTGCTCACAGTTCATTTGTCCTTTTTTGATAAGACATAGTTTTGCACAGTGATTATTTGTTTGAGTTTTACTTTAGAGGCCGTGTATCAGTGTAGATGTTATATTTCTATCATCAGGCAGGGAGAAACACACACAGGTGACCTTTATGAGCCTGAAAAAGAAACAATAACAGTTTTTTTCTGTTTTTCTGTGAAACATTTATACAAGTTGGCTTCTACTGTGTTCTTGAGTTTCTACAGTGAATACATTTTGCTCTGTTCTGTTGCTGTAATTGCTCCTTGTTACGAGAGGACACTGCTGTGACAGCGAAGGACAAAGGACACTGTGTTAGAAGGACGGAGTGAGAATAAATACAATTACAACCACCACAACAGTTTTCTCTCACAAGTTTCATATTAGTTAATACAGAGGCCTGCTACATACATACAGATATGTCTGTCTGTCCTGAAAGATGCTCTGCAAAGCATCTTCATTGCTGCTGATATGAGACTCAGGATCCAGACTCATGAACCACAATCCTCCAACCCAAACCTCCACTTCAGTGGCCAAAACCCCCTGTCTGACTGTGAGGACAGGCCAGATTGGGAGACAAAACACCTGGGAAAGGCTACAGGCCTCAGCCACATCAGTCTTCTGATGCTGAAGTCCTGCACTTCCCATCATCCTGCAGCTCATCTTCAACATGGGTCTGCTGCAGGAAAAGTTGGTGTCCCTTTAAAAAACATCCTGCCTAACACTGGTACTAAGGAAAGCCTCCCTATCTGACCTAAACGACTTGAGACCAGTTGCCCAGACATCGCACGTCATGAAGACTTTGGAGAGACCGGTCCTCCCCAATCTTGGACCACTGGTGAGAAATGCTCTGAACCTAGCAGTCTCATGTGGGGGTGGGTGATGGGGGTTATCTATCTACTGCAGCGTGCTGACACCTGGATGGTGGCGAAGGCTATGTTCAATCATGTTCTTTGATTTTTCCAGTGCCTTCAACACCATCCGGCCTTATTTACTGAGCGGAAAGCTTCTCAGGTGGGTGTGAGTGTTTATACTTTCTACTGGGTGGCTGATTATCTGTCAGACAGGCCTCAATTTGTGTGCCATGGGGGACCCTGTCTGATGTGGTGATTAGTAACACAGGAGCACCTCAGAAGACAGTCACAGAGACTCTGCAGTCGTGGGGTGTTTTAGAGATGGACAGCTTTGTGGAGTGGTGCTGCCAAACGGGGACAAGACAAAGGTGATGGTGGTCGATTTCAGGAAGGAAAACCCCACAGCCAGGGTCATCAACATCTTGGAATAGGAAGTGGATGGTTGTGGATGGATACAAATACTTGGGAGTACATCTGAACAACAGGCTGGACTGGAGCACCAACTCTGGTGCTGTGTACAAGAAGGGTGATGAGAAGACTATTTTCCGAGGAAGCTCAGCTCTTTCAACGTGTGGGCAGTAAGATGATGAAGATTTTTTATCAGTCTGTGGTTCCAGGTGCCATCTGCTGTGGTGTGCTGGGGGAGCAGCATCAGTGTCTGGGATGCCAATAATTAGGTCTGTGGTCAATTAGGGCTTGGGTGTGCACACTCTGTACTCGGCAGGAATTTGACAGAAAACTTTATTTGCAGTTAAAATACATATAAGAATCCAGTCTCTGCATGTAGAGCGTGAAGAGTCTTCCATAACATTAAAAACACAACATGGTTGAACATGCCTTAGACAAAACCTGTGTTTATATAGTTATTTTCCTGAATTTAAAGACAGAACCCTAACTAACCTTAAATTTTTCACAAAAACCAAACTGACTGTTGTAGAAACATGCTTTGTAGAATTTTCGATATGTATTTTTTGCTGACAGGTCCTGTTTAAAAATGAACAAACCTCACTGGTGAAGAGCACTGCCTCCATAATGTTCTCAGTGTGGTCACAGAGGGCAGGTGCCTGTGCAGATATTACTCATAGTTCTTTTGCTGAATATGTAAACTAAAGGTCTGATACAAAACACAATCAGTCTGTATCTGTTCCTGTCCTACCTGTATTGTCTGCAAATTGCTATGTGTTAGTCATGCTGCTGGTCTTCAGATATCCAGGTCACTTCCCTTTGCACCATGTTTCACCCTCCTGAAGCCCTCGTGACTGAAGCGAGGAAGAGAAGCCCTCATAACTGCGGGTCCCAGAGAGTCATGGGAGGGTTAACATTAGCAGGGTTCTCAAGTCAAATGCTGCTTCGGTGCAAAGTTAAACACAAAGAAAGGAGGAATTTAAGCACACGTCTGACTTTCAAGGACTATTGTTCATTCATTTATCAGCTCTCAGGCAAGAAATATGCTGAAAAAATATATAAATGATCTGACATCAAACCAGCCAGCACAACAATTTATATTTCATACAGAAAGAACTGTAGCAACAGCTAAGCTTATCCGCAACACAGCGATTTACACTTTCATAATTATGTCTGAAAAGAGTGAAAGATTTTTATTATTTAATTCATCCATCTATTCATTTTACTGGCTTTTTCTTTCCAAGTGACAGGGGAACTGATGCCTATCTCCAGCAGTCACTGTGTGAGAGGCATCACAGGGACAATGAGAGGCAAACAACCATTCACACTCTCACTCACACCAAGGGGCAATTTAGAGTTGCCAGTTAAACTATCATGCATGTTTTTGGACTGTGAGAGGAAACCGGAGTACCGGTACTGAGAGTCTAGATGTGATTACGCTGGTGTACAGTCTCAGTCATTCAGAACGTGGCAAATCTCTCAAAATAATAATAATAATAATACAACAAACAAAGTAACAGGACTTCTATTCTGTATTTGAAGACGTCTCTTCCCATCAGGGGAGCTTTCTCAATTCAAAACTGAAGAATGTGGAGTTCTAAGCTTTAAACTGCAGAAGATGCTCTCTTTATGCAGCTAAATTATTATGCAGATTAATGTCACTCCCCTCCATCCTGGGGCTTTTTAGGGTCTTTGTTTGCCTGGCTCACAGAGGGATGCTTTAGTCTCATGTATGAAAGTGTGACTTAGAGGGAAAATGACTTAATGCTCCTTTTTAAGTTTTAGAAAGTTGATCGATCTAAGATTTCAGCTTTTCCAATGGGAAATAAAATGCTTTCAACGACAAAACAGATGTCCGGTTGTGTTTTTACCTCCACCAAGGAGGTATATGTTTGTTTGTTTGTTTGTCTGTGCACAAGATTACCCAAAATATGATGACATTTTTAGGAAATGTTGAGGTTGTCACAAAGAACAAATGACTAAATTTTGATAGTGATCAGGACCACAATCCAGATCGTTCAGTTATTTAATGACCCTGTGGCCTTGGCAGAGGTTTGCGCTCTCCAGGTGCCTCAAGAGGTCAATTATCTTCAACACAGACAGACAGACAGACAGAAAACATTACCTCTCTGGCAGAGGAAAGATTTTTAGCCCCTGCTACAGACAGCAGCAAATGTCCCATCTTATTGTCAGTGACTGTCACTGAGAGGAGACTGGGTGACAAAAGTAAAAGGTCTGTCATGTTATAAGCCCTTTCACTAAACTGATCTAAATGTATATCTGTATGTACTGGGCAGACTTCAGCTTCCTTCTTAGCTCGGCAGATTCACTGTAAACAACTTCCTTTCACTTAAATATTCACTTATATCTTTTTTTATTTTTATTTTTACTGAGTAAGACGTCTTCTGCTAGAAATAAGCGGATAAAATTAGTCTGCTGTGATGTCTTCCTTGTTCCTAGTATCACATTCTGGCTCAGTTAAAGCAGTACATGTAGGTCTATTTAAAGACCCTGCAGTATATCTGTTAACCATCATGCTGTATCTGTTAGCATTAGTGTCTGTTTGAGGAGGAGCACAGCAGCATTGCATTCGCCGTGGTTTATAATTAGGAGTGGCATCATCGCACCTGTCCATCACAACCTATTTATTCCTCTTGTTGCAGAGAAGAGAAACACCTGCACAGGTTTGTCATCACTAACGGTTCTGGACGGCAGTGTGTGATACCTCGCTCCGGTGTGAAGTCTCTTCTTTTATTAGAGAGCTGAAGAATAATTAGGATGGAGCAAAACTGACATAAGATTAGAGCAGAAGTACGGGCAAAATAAAACACAACAGATGTTTGATGAAAGTCACAGGATTTCAATGTAACATTTATAGGAGCAACAATCTTTACATGAATGCTCCACACACATCCAGCACACGTATATGCACACACACACAGACACACACACCATCATAAAAGAAAATCAATAAATCTTTTGAAGGTTTGCTGAATCGCTCTTAGTCTGGCCCCTCACCCTGTCCCAACCAGGGCCAACTCTGCCCCCGACATCATGGCTTCTGGGACCACTGGGACACGCAAACACCCCCACCGCGATAAGGTGGCGATTCACGAGGGTGAAATTTTTTTTTGTTTTTTTTTAACTTCTTTATTAATGTAAGTGGGTGAATGTAGAATAACCAGTGAATGACCAATTGGTTTGAATTTGAACTATGTGGGGGAAACCAGAGTACCTGGAGAAAACCCACGCAGCACGGTGAAAATATCTGATGTCCTCACAGAAAGAGATGCTAATCTGACACCTTCTTTGTGTTCAGAAAGGAGATGATTACTATTCCACTGTGCTGCCCTTTTTTTAAACAAAAAGAAAAAAATAAAAGACAAATGTTCATTGGTTAGTGTTGTTTTGTGTTTGAAATGTTTTGTGAATGTTTGCCGGTGTGGGTGTGTAAAGGAAAAAGTTTTAGGAAGCATTTTTAGTTTTCTTCCAACTTCCAGGCTTTTTCAGGCCAAGGAAATGGCGTGTTCGCTTCCAGAAAGACTTCTTTTTCTCTGGAGAAGTCAGTTCTCCATCAGGTGTCTCCAGGAGGGGTTTCTCAGGGTTTGGTGAATCCAACTGTCTGTCTTTGAGTTCAGAGGAGAGCTGAAGGTTGATCTCAATCTGATCTTTAAGCTCAGCTGTCAGTCGGTCCACTTCTGCTTCAAAGTTTTTCTGTGTGTTGGAGCAGATCATTTCCAAATTAAAGATCTCCTGGGTCATGGTCTCGTTCAAAGTCTTGTTCTCTGCCTGGAGGTTATTAATTTTCTCCAGGTGTTCCTTGTTGTTCTGGACAGAAACTTGCATATCTTTGCTGAGCTGGTGTAAAAATGCTTCTGACATAACTTTAAGAGCGAAAACGTCCATCTCATGTTTGGTTTTGAGATGGCTGTAAGATGAGACCAATTGTTCCAGCTCTTTCTGCAATTTTGATTCTTTTTCTTGTGAGATCTCTCGTAGTTGCTGGATCTCCTTGGCGGATGTTTCTTTTAGATGGTTCTGTAACTGTTTTTCTGCGTCAACCTGACTCTGGTTCTCTGCGGCTTCTTGTTGAAATGCCGCAGCCTGTTGACGAAGTGCAACAACGTCCATTTCATATTTGTTGCTCAGCTCTTCATATAAATGTTTGGCTTCATCCAGTTGTTGTTGGAGAGCCTTGGTTTTCTCTTTCTCCAGCTGGAGTTCGGCCGAAAACCTTTCCTGGCTGATGACGTGAGCCACTTTCAGTTCCTCATAATCCTGCTGAAGGGTTTTCTTTTTCTTCTGTTTGATGCTACTCTGCACCTGGGAAGCGATCTTAGCAGAACTGAGAGTTTCTGCATCGGTATATTTCTGCAGTCTCTGGAGTTCCTGTCTAACTTCCTTCTCTTTCTTGATAAACACTTCCTTCAGGGACTTCTGTTTGTCCAACTGGGCCTTGGTCTCTTCAAGTTCCTGCCACAGCTGGCTCGATCTATGGTTCTCCTGAAACCATTTAGCTCGCTCCTCACTGAGAAGGGCGTTCAGCCTGCTGATCTCGTGATGGAGTGAGGTCTGCTCCATCCAGGCTTCCTGATTCCTGCCTCTTCTCTGATTGGGGTATCTCTCATACGACATTTTTCAAAATCCAGAGAAGGCAGAGAAGTCCTGGCACATACTGAAAGTCAGCAGAAGTATCAGTGACAGGAAGTCAGTGCCTGCCAGTTTCAGACCAGGTTACTGTGGTAATGAATGACCATGCTGAGTGACACACACACATCGATACAGAGTCCCACACACACACAGCAGTATAGAGACTCTCTCTCTCTCTCTCTCTCTCTCATTCCCCCCCCCCCCCCCCACACACACACACACACACACACACACACACACACATATTCAGACATTCTGTAATTTACCCCATATAGTGCTGATTTTGGTAAGATATCAACCCTTGACCTTGGAGTTCACCTCCAATCTCTTTGGAAGTTGTTATGTCATTTAGTTATCATTTGGATTGTCCGTCTCTTCAGTTTGTCATCATTTTTTTTCCTCTTCCAGCCACATCCAGGGGGGTTGTCTCCAGTCCTGTGGACCTTAACCTTCAGAATAATCTGTGCAGCTGTAGTCAGAGGAACATCAAGCTGCCTGGAGATGGTTTTATACTCTTTACCTTCAACATGGTATTTAATACATGTTCAGTGTATACACCATGATGCCAAACGTTTTTATTTTATTTTGTTTGTTTTTGTAAAACAGGCCAATTTTCATTGACCATGACTGATTTATGACAGCAATAAAAGCAGAAAACATCCAAGGAGACGAATACTGTATTTATTTTGCAGCTTCACATGAGTTTCAAACTGTTCGAAACTCATGTGAAGCTGCAAAATAAATACGGTAAACAATGAAATAATAAATAAAAATAAAAATCAAACCATTAAAAATTAATCAGTTCTTTAATTTCCACTTCTGGAGTTTGTTCGATCAAGTGTTTTCTTTTGTAATAATAAAAAAAACATTCTGTGTTTTGCCATGATTTCAGTTTTTGCAAAGTGTTGATACAGTGACGGGAAATTATCTGAAGGACATCACTTTGAATTTAAGGCTTCTCATTCATATCAGGGCTGTGATCAGGGGTCAGAACGCTCCTTTGTGTTTGAAGACTTATAGATCCATTTAATGGTCGTTCTGTCACGTTTAACTATGTATATAAAGCAGTCTTATTAGGGAGACTGAGAAAGAGTTCACAAATGCATTTTAATTTGCACCATTTGAGCTAACACAGAGAAGTAATGAGGAGCTGTTTCTGTAGCATGTCTGGAGGAAACATTAAACTCCTTCTAATCTTCATGTCACCTCCATCTGTCAACTGAAGCAGCAGTTTGCAACTTATACGTCCATCAGGGCAGTCTGCACCCAACTGGCTGATGGCAGAGTCAGGGAAAGCTGTAGGAACTGGCTGTTAATAGTGAGAACCGTCCACGAGTGGAGGATGGCACAACACATACACAGAGGGTGCACGCACGCACACACACTTACACACACACGCTCTGCAGATCTGATGCGCTCTGCAGAGGGATCAGCTTCCATGCTGTAACATGAGGCAGCATCCTTCATAGCTGCTGACATGGTGTGATTTCCTTCTCTTAAATTCCCCACCATGAGATTCTTTCCAGGCCAAAGGTTGAATGAAGGTGTTTAGGAAGCGATACTAACCTGCAGATAGTTACTTACAGTGGAGAGCTACTGCCTCCGCTCACAGCATTCACACTGTTGTTTTTCTGTTTGTTTCTTTTTAATTTCTGTTCTTTTGCAGTCTAACTATTTTAGCACACTTTGTGATGTATTAGATGTCCATTTATCAAAACATTCAGCTTATTCAGGAGATGGCTGTTACTTTTTAACATACAATAAATTTTCCAACATACAATGAGATTTTTGCCTTTTTTTTGCAACTTTTTAGCAAGCCTTTTGTTACTTTTAGCTACCCTTTTGCTACCTTATGTTTTAGCCAAACTTTTGCTACTTTCAGTTTTTAGACAGTCTTTTGCTACATTTGACTTTTAGCTAGGCTTTTGCTATTTTAGCTTTTAGCTACAGCACAGCTTTTTTTTAGCTTTACTCAGTTTCAGCTTCTTCAGCAAATTTCAGCAGTCATTCAACTCTCAGCGTTCTCTAGTTAACATTGGCGTCAACTTTATTTTTTTTTTAGGCATTATGAACCCAAGAAATGTAATGTTTAATCTTATAAATCTTGTTTCATTTATTAAATGCCAAACGTTCCCATCATTTCTACCAAAAATAAATTTCCAGTCAAGTTCAGATGGGGGCAATTATGCCATTATGGTCAAAACTCAAAAATAACTTTAAGCACAATCTTGTGTGTCATTCCAATATCATGTGAGATCTCACATGATCTGTTAGTGCTTAGTCATACTGGAGATTCTGCTTTGGACTGAGGTCTGGACTGTTTCAGGACCTTTAACTGGTTCTCCTTAAACCAGAGGAGTGTTTCTTCAGCAGAGAGTTTAGAGTCTTTGTCCTGCTGGAAGGTGGACAGAGAGTAATATACCCCACCTTTCGTCAAACTAAAAGTGACAGTTTTATTACCCTGACCTTTTGACCTTTAATGACCTTTAATGTCATTCCACCTCTCGTCAAAACTCAAAGTGACAGTTTTATTACCCCGGCCATATTGACCTTTAGGTGAACCCCTTTGGGGGGGTCCGGACCCCCACCTCCCGGTTCTGGTGAACCCCTTTGGTAGGGGTCCACCCCCACCTCCCGGTTCTGGTGAAGCCCCACCTCCCGCCCCCACCTCCCGGTTCTGGTGAACCCCCACCTCCCGT
>NC_051435.1:20123720-20126845 GCF_001649575.2 Kryptolebias marmoratus | reverse complement strand
ACGGGAGGTGGGGGTTCACCAGAACCGGGAGGTGGGGGCGGGAGGTGGGGCTTCACCAGAACCGGGAGGTGGGGGTGGACCCCTACCAAAGGGGTTCACCAGAACCGGGAGGTGGGGGTCCGGACCCCCCCAAAGGGGTTCACCTAAAGGTCAATATGGCCGGGGTAATAAAACTGTCACTTTGAGTTTTGACGAGAGGTGGAATGACATTAAAGGTCATTAAAGGTCAAAAGGTCAGGGTAATAAAACTGTCACTTTTAGTTTGACGAAAGGTGGGGTATATTACTCTCTGTGGACCTCCGTCCCCGTCTCAAACCTCTAGAACTCCAACAAGTTCCTCTCAAGAATCTTTCTGTAGTTTGCTCCAGCCATTTTTCCTTTAACTCAAACAAGTTTCCCAGTCCTTGCTAATGGAAAATTTTCTCCACAGCATGATGCTGCCACTACCATGTTTCACTAAGGAATGGTTGATTTATTTGTTCGAATTTGACTACAGCACCTTCTTCAACATGTTTTGGGAAATAAATTTCAAACAGTCCAGCTTTATTTATTTTTTTCTCAATGTCATTTTCCTGCCTCTCTTTCATGAAGCCCAGCTCTAGTGGTCCTATGGACAGATCCTCCCATCTCTGTAGAAGAGCTGCTCAGTTCCATAATTTTATTTTTTTCACACCTGGGTGTTTCTCTGATTAATGCCCTCCTTACCCTTTACTGTGGAATGCATCATGTTTCCACTCCCCTATAATATTTTAATGGCGCTCCATGTAATTTTCAGGGTTAAGGGACTGTACTTTTCCATAACTTTGTCTCTGGCCTGTGTGGAAAATTCTTTTGGCTGTCTCCTGCTTGGTGTTAGCTCTTAGTACTTAGAGGTTGACTCTGGGGACTGTCAGAACAGGTGGATATACACTGAGATCATTTGACTCTTAGATTGCTCACAAGAGGATCCTATTTAACTAATTATGTGGCTTCTTAAGGTAATGGTTGGGGCTTTAAAACTTCCATCCATACATCTTCTTTTACCCGCTTCCCCTTTCTGGATCATGGGGATCTGGTGCCTGTCTCCAGCAGTCACTGTGCGAGAGGTAAGGCACACCCTGGACAGGTTCATCACAGGGCCAGGTAGAGACAAACAACCATAGGGACAATTTGGAGTTACCAGTGAACCTAACATGCATGTTTTAAACCAACCTGGTGTGTTTTAAAGCACACCTGGCTTTAAAACAGAGGAGGTGAATATATATGCACACAGTACTTTTCTGTTTTAAAGTTATTAAATACATTTAAAACAAATGTTTTCCCATTTAGCCTTATTAATCTAGAGTATTTATTTAATTATTGAGAATTTTATCAAATTAAATATCCAAATATATTTCAGGTTGTTATGTAACAAAATAAAAAATTACCAAGAAGGCTGAATACTTTTGCAACCTATTGTCTGTGAGTTGAAACTATGTGAAGGCATACAAGTAGACCAAGGTTTTATACAGCTGTTCCATGCTCAGAGCAGTAACTGAACCCTCTGAAACCCGGTGAGGTGAAGTACCTGCATTCGTGATGAGCATGTTTTTTGTCCTGTTGAGGATCAACAACATATTATGAAAGATTGATATGACATAATTCACCTTTGGGTTTACAGTTCTGGTGTCTCAGCTGGCCTCACCACATGCTCCACACTGTGTCATCAACAATTAAGTCAGTGAAATAAAGGACGCATGACTGTGGAAGCTTTCACATTCGGCCTTGCCAGTTTCCTGTCACCGTAGCAACCGAAGCCCAGGCAGCAAGGTCTGAGATGGGCCGACAGGAAGTGCTGCCCTTGTATGGTTGATAAAGCAGATTTGAGGTCTTACTAATGGTGTGAGTCAGAGTCAGGTTTGCTCAGGTGTCGTGTGCATACAGACTCTTTGCCATCTGTCACTGCAGCTCTGAAAGGCTCAGCAATCTGTCGCTGTGTTCAGGGTTGGTAAAACCTGAGTCCAGCTCCTCACACAGAGCGTTTGTATTGAGCAGCTCTTCGTACAAACCCAGGGTGAAGGCAGAGCGATAGTGTTTTTGCCCATGTCTCAGAAAGTAACTATTGGACGTACCCTTACATCTGATTACCTAAAGGAGTCAACTCAATTAAAGATGGCCACTACAGACAGCTGACTTAAGGAAACACAAAAATGGGCAGCTAATTTTACAGATATTGAGCTAAAATCTGGTGTGGTAGGATCTAAGCACCACCTCCATCACATACGCCAGCATGAACTAACGGCTTCAACCCTGCCTGTTAGCAAAATATTTCATGAAACACTGGGCAGATTTTTTTTTTTTACTTTCAATAAGTAATTATTAAATGTACATCTACAACTGGGTGAGCCAACTGGACGAATATATCAAGCATCAGCGTCCCTAAGAGTTTTTTTTTTAAGGATGATATTTTCCACATTTTTTCAGCTAGTTATTTTTCCCTTTCAAATGTAGTGACCTGTAAATAAATGAACAAATCACTTGTCTGTTGTAGAGTAGTAGATAAGTAAATTAACCAAAAAAAAAAAAATTGTAACACCTATGCTGCTTAATACCCCTTCTAAATGGCTTTTGAAATATGGACTCTGGTGTCATTTTAAGATCAGACAAGACATAGCCTAAATTTAAGTGCAAACAAACAAACAAAAAAAAAAAGAAATACACAAAATAACTCTGCTTCCCTCTGTGCTTACGATGTACTTTTTGATTGCCTAATTTTCAAAACATTTACCCAGACAAATTAATTAAATAACCCACAATTTTCATAACAATGAAATAAAATGAAACTGCTCTGCACCACATCTGCATCTTCTCACTTCTGCTGTTCTTTTCTCAATGACATTTGACCATTTTAGCATTTCAAAGTTGACAGGGAGTAAAGTAAAATGGTTTGACAGAGAATCTTAACACACAACATGGTGTCACACCCCTTTACACAGCAAATCCAGGAGGCCCAGATTAACACTGTCAGATTTGATTTCAACACTTTTAAAGTGTCTATATGGGTCCACACCAGAAAGTGTTAATTTAACTCTTTTTGGAGAGTTGGTACCTTAACTCTTATAAAGTGTCAAATATCAAATCTCCTGGAGTTAATAATTTAACACTTA